>NC_064812.1:77395922-77623422 GCF_023721935.1 Panthera uncia
TCCTTCTTCCTTCTTTCTTTCCTTCATTTATCCCTTCCTTCCTTCCTCCCTCCCTTCTTCCTTCCTCCCTCCCTTCTTCCTTTTTTCTTTCCCTCCTTCCTCCCTTCCTTCCTTCTTTCTTTCCTTCCTTCATCCCTTCCTTTCCTCTTCCCTCCCTTCTTCCTTCTTTCTTTCCTTTCAAGATTGTTGATTCAGTCCCCCTCTGTAGTAGCCAGCTGTAGAGAACGGGCCTGCCCTCCCAAACTGCTCAATAACCAGCTAGTCCAAGAGCTGAGAAGACCATGGTTCATCCCACTCTACACCACCAAAAGGAAGCCGAATCCTAGTCAGAAGATTTATTGTTGAAGGTTTGGTAAAAAGTCTTATGTCACATGAAGTATGGTATTTACAAAGTAAGCATAACTGTGCCGTATTATTGGATGGATCCCATGAGGACAACACCCACCTTGTTTGGGAGTATCTCCATGTCATGTGCAGGGTGGGATGTAGACTTTCTGTCCCCACCCTTGTGACTGTGCTATAAATGGACCATGGTCAACAGTCACCAGAAATCTTCCCTCCAGTGTTAGACATACTGATTCAGTCTTGAGTAGTAATGAAGAAAATTTGTGTCAAGTGGGTTCTTGTTTTCCTTTAGGGTCTCTTGTATTGTTTGATCTTGGTTATAATTTTTGGCATCAGCAACAATGTCAACATTGCATTCACATTCTGAGACACGCCTCCCATTTGGGGGTCTAGTAAGTGCCTGAGGAACCCTCCTCGGCTATACGTCTTATCAGCCAGAAAATGAGGTCTCATAATAAATATTTTATCTTTATTTCCAATCTCATTTATCTACGTAATTCCAAAAAAAATCTGGATTCACCCTGGAGATTCAACTAGAGTATGTTCTTATCTAATGCTTATATATCTGTGACAGTGTTTTGTTTCCCAGCAAAATCGTGGAGAAAATGGATTTGTTTAGATTAGACTCCTGCTCTTTTCAGAAAGGCTAACTTACTTCAGGTCTGACAGTAGAGACTCTTACTGCTACTGTTTACAACCTAAGCATTCTGAAATCTGGAATCCAGAAGCTGTGTGGAAATTCAGTGTCACTAAGAATAACAAAAGAGGACGTTGAAGATGCTAAGTGAGTTCTCGAGGTCAAAGTGCTTGCCCTAGGTTTGAGCTGACAACATTTTTTAAGCTTAATATTTATTGTCACAGTTATTTGACCATGAGCAATTCATTGCTTGGGGAAACTATACCTGATGGGGACACACACACACACACACACACACACACAGAAGTGTTTCTAAAGCACTGTGACTCCCTAAGACAATTTCTCAGCCCTCGTTCTTTGTGCCTCCTTCTGCACCAAGGTAATCTACAAATAGACAATATTTTTCTCCCCGTTCTGAATCTTGTAAATGAAAACTGTGATACTTGATAGTTACTATTTTGAAAAAATAGATTGTATTCATTGTCCTCGTTGCAAAAGTGGCAGAGGGACACCGTAAGGATAAAGATAAGGAATCTTTAGACACAGTGTCTTATCACCCTAACAATCCTGAAAAGCAGGATTATGGTCAGAGTTTTTGGAGGAGAAAATTGAGACTCGAGGAGGTAAAGTTGTTGGTCCTTGGTCATACAGAAATTAAGAAATGGGCCTAGGATTTCCTAAAATGAAGAAAGAGGAGAAGGGTGAAAATAAAGAGAAGGAAAAGATTAAAAACCACATCAAGTAATGGTGACAGCCGGGAAATATTGAGAAATTAGAAAGGAAAGGGAAGAAGAGAACAATGAAGAAATGGTACTTGGCGAGGTGTGGCCAAGGCAACAGCGGACCAAGCCCCCCTTGACCCTGATCTACAGGACGTGACCACACTTTTCCAGTGAGCCCAATGGGATGCTGTGCTCCACCCAGGCCATAAGCTGTGAAGGGTGGTCGGTTCTGCTCTGACACCCCCGTCCTGCCCGTTCCCACCTCCACCGCCTCCCCGAGCCCTGCCACACAGGACACTCACACACGTACACGCACACACAACCAGAAACAGAGCGATTATTTCTAATTCATTGTTATCTAGTTCATATGCACAACAGTTGCTTAATTTTGGTGGTAATTTTCAGAAAATATTGTCTGTCTCTCTCAGTGAAATAGCCTGTCCAGATGCCCCCTGCAAAAAAAAAATCCTGAATCTGGAAAAAACTCAAAATATCTCGAAAGGAAAGTGCGGAGAAATAACTAGGGCTGTCAGTTGCATTCAACTGTCAGTTCTCCAAAGATTTCAGGGCTTAAAATGTTAAAAGTGCCAGATGCTATTATCTGTTATTCATGTTACCATTATGTTCTGGCCTTTACTGAAATCAATATAAACTTCCATCTGTACATTAAAGGAATTTCATTGCACCCGTATACTTTCTAAATGCAATGCATATATACCACATTCTCTCTTACATGTCCAGAGGATAAAATTATTATTTTTAAAATTATAGTTGAAATTTTGAAAAAAATTCTTCCAAATGATATTGACTTATTTTTTACTGGGTGCTGTTTAAAATTTTTTCTAGTATAAAATGCTTGTGCAACAAAATTAGGAATTCTTTCAGTGATGGTCGTCTGTGTATATGCTCTCTGTAGGTTTCTAGGGGTAGGATGCTGAGTGAAGAAAAGGGAAAAAGACAGTTCTTTCATAATGTAATTGCGTGCATAAGAGTCCATAGTTTTTCTAAGGAGCTGCGAAATATTTAAAAGGTCATATCCAATAAAATTATCCTATTAAAACGTTACCACATGTTCCTATTCCAAATTGAATGCCATACATTCTGCAAGCATTATGTTTATATACATTTTAGTCACAATAATAGCATAAATTTTCATAAGTGATCATTTCTTTCAAAATCCCTTATTCTCTTGCCTCTCATAATGTATAGATTCCGCAGTTCAACAATAGCTTATAAACTTTATATGTTTTTATGTTCATCTATAAATGTACACGCCTTTAGGAATACTTTGTTCTTAATTTTATCATGAAGAAAATAATAAAAGGCTCTTTTTCATTTTATGCCATTTTTAAAAAAAATTCAGCACCTAAACAGAAAAACAAAGGCTGTTTCACACTGAGACAATATTGGATTCAGCATTTGTGTCTACTTTCAAAAAGCCAAGACATTTATAAATTATAGCAGAAAACACTCCCCGGGTGGACTCCAGATAGCCCCAAATGGTGGTATTGTCAGGTTTAAGGTCTTATAATTAGGAGTTGTTTCATGTTAGGCATTTACACTGTAAAGCTTGAAAAAGATAAGCACCATCCGTCTATTTTGCTGTAGATTCCATAGAAGGAGCGTCAAAGTGGCATTTCTTTTTGTATCTTACAAGGCAGCTACTATCAGGCACCCATTTCTCTTTATTTTTAAACGGTGCATTATGATCTCCTACTATTTTCAAACATATATCCATTAAATAAAATGGAATACTTAGCACTATAAAGAATATACAGAAAGAAGTTGGACCAAACCAGGTTTTATTAATTTGGTCTGTGGATGGTGTAACTTGAGATGGTTTACCAATGTATTTACCGCTGTGTGGTTTTGTGGAAAACAGCCGAATTGTTATCCAAGTAATTAATGAAGATGATTACACGTGCCTTTATGACTGAGCTCAAGGTTTGAATTTTTCCTTGGTTGGGAAAAAACCCAGGGATTTTGTTTTCCCACTGATTTTGAGTGTAGACTCAGAATTATTAAAATATATTATATACGTTTTTTTATATATATTATATTTTGCCATCACATTTTTATATCCATTTGACTTAAATGAGATTTACCTTGAATAATTCAGAATAGTTTTCTCATTTTCAACAGGTCAGTACTTTTGAGAATTAGAATAGTTTTCCATATTAGTTAATCTGATTTTAATATTAAATCCAGGAAGCATTATATTTACTGGATATAAGCTTAAGGATGAATGTAAGCTAATTATGTAATTGAGGAAAACCATCATTAGTTTTCTGTAAGATAATATATCAGACGGTCTATAAATTATTTGAAAGGATTAATAAATCTTCCTTATGAAATCAAGATCAGTTTTAAGCTTAAAAGAAGGCCACAAAAATGAGGGGTAAGCCAGCAAGAAATTCCATCCAATGAGTAAAAGCATTACAAGATACTAAGCAAAAGAGGTAACTTAAGAAAATAGGAAATGATGTGAGAATAAAAGCAATTATCCAGAAAGATCAAACCAAATGCCTACATATTGTGGACCAGTTATTACATCTTTAAACAATTTAAATGTTAACTTTTTGTATATCAGAAAGAACATTTTGTTAACCTAAATTTACTTATTCTTTTTCATTTAAAAATGTATGGTTCACTTTTGCAATATTTCTTTTGTTTTACCAATGACTGCTGTGTACGTAAAGAACTATTTCTACATTCTCCAGGAAACATTCATTATGCAATAAAATCAGAAACATATTCACTATATAGCTCAAGAAATGCCCCTATAGTTATATTTGCCAAAATGTCCTCATGAATTATAATTTTCTTTTCTTCACCAAGGATAGAGGTCCATCCTAATCACGATATCATTATACTTTATTAGCTCATTAATTTTGAGTCCAAATCCAATGAGGAACTTCAGCTAAGTCATTAAGCTAAAACTCAAATTCCACCCTGATGACTCCGTATACAGTTGTCTTTTCAGGTTCCCTAATGCCTTCTGTGCTTCTGTATTTTTTTTTAATTTATTTTTTCCAGAAAGACCCTGCGAGCTCTCTAGAAAATTTAGAGGAAAAAAAGTTTCCTGGAGAGGCCTCCATACCAAGTCCTAAACCCAAGCTCCACGCGAGAGACCTCAAAAAAGAGCTCATTACGTAAGTCATCTTCAACGGCATATTCTGCGAGATTCTAGAACTAGGAGACTCAAGTTCATAATTTTGAGGAATCACATCCTGATTTGTATAGCTGATTTTCGGAATGTTTTAGGACAATTTCAACCAGTCGATAGTTAAGTGTTCGATACGTACCGAAATTTCTGCTTAGAACTAAGAGAATTACAAAAATCAAAGTGTACGTGACGAGACTTCATGCTAAGAAATGATTTAAAAACACAAAACCAATGTAAACCAATTAGAAATGTTTACATTTTTTGTTCTGTTTGGCTCATCAAAATCTTTCGTTGTGCTTTGTTCTATTGTGTCTTTGTAGTACCAGTTGCTAGTCTCATGGCCGTAGACAAAGTTTTTTAACTCATTTGAACCTCCAGTTTCTTAAATGTAAAACAGGGATATCAATAGTCATCTCATGAAATTGTGAAAATCTAATGAAATAATCTATAAGAATATATAAAATGCCTAGCAGGTAGAATGTTCTCATTTTGTGATCATTATTACTACCTGCGGCATAGACTAGCTCACAGTATTCTATGTAAGATTATTGCATTTTGTCCACTAAAGGCATAAATACTTTTTTAATGGGGAAGTACATTAATTCATGTTCCTATTGAAATTTTTTTTTGATAAATTAATCACATTTAGTGAGAATTTAAACAATTATTACATTGAAAATTTTAAAATATTACACCTGTGTTTGAAATACAGGCAGCAGCCATTTTCTTTTTGATTTTACAATAAATATTAAGTACCTGTCAGTAAACTAATGTTCCTTTCCATAACATAATTAACAGTACTGTTATCACACAGATGATACGAAAAACTTACTACCCGTCGGTCTAACCTCCTTCGCAGACTCACAGATTTTCCTGGGAGGCAGAGACCGGGGTGCCTGGGTGGCTTAGTCGGTTGACTCTCGATTTTGGCTCAGGTCATGATTCCAGGATCATGGGATCAAGCCCTAAGTCACGTTTCATGCTGAGTGTGGAGCCTGCTTAAGATTGTCTGTCTCTGTCTCTCCTTCTGTGCCTTTGCCCTGCTTATGCTGTCTCTAAAATTAAAAACAAAACAAAACAAAAACAAAGCAGAGTCCAGCTTTTTCTTTTTGAAGAGGAATTTTTACATTTAATTTGGGGATTCTGTTAGAAATCAATTACCATTTTCGCCGTGATGAGTGTAGTGATGCTCTGCAGTCAGTGGTGATGATGGAGTGAAAGATCCAGAATCCATTCTTCTTTATTTTCTATTATTTTTATTATTTTTAAGTTTATTTCTTTATTCGGAGAGAGAGAGCACAAGCAAGGGAAAGGCAGAGAGAGAGGGAGATAGAGAATCCCAAGCAGCCTCTGCACCGTTAGCGTGGAGCCCGACACGGAGCTCAATCCCACAAACTACGAGATCGTGACCTGAGCCAAATCAAGAGTTGGATGATTAACCACCTGAGCCCCCCGGGTGCCCCAGATCCAGAATCCATTCTTAAGAAGTCACATCTTTTTAGGGCTATTTGGGTCTAGCTATTCTCTCTATGGCAGTGGAACAATTGTTAATTTATTCAGTAATAATTTTTAAAAAAATTTTTAATGTTTATTTTTGAGAGAGAGAGACAGAGCATGAGTGGGGAAGGGGCAGAGAGAGAGGGAGACACAGAATCCGAAGCAGGCTCCAGGCTCCGAGCTGTCGGCACAGAGCCCGACACGGGGCTCGAACTCACGAGCGGTGAGATCGTGACCTGAGCTGAAGTCGGACGCTCAACCGACTGAGCCACCCAGGCGCCCCTTCAGTAACAATTTTTCGCATGCCTACCCTGTGTTAGTAGGCACATATAGATGCTGGGAATATAGGAGCAGACAAACTCTGCCCTTCCAGAAAGTGCCTCCAAGGAAACGAACGGGGTGTAGGGATAGAGAATGTTGCTTCTGGATTGGTTGAATGAGTTGAAGAAATGTTCGTGTTTTGGTCAGAGGTTCTTAATCTGACCCTACTGACCCCAGAAGATCCAAGACAGTGCTTCAGGGAGTGTGTGAACCCGACGGCATTTCATGTAAATGATTTCTTGGGTAGGGGGGGTAACGGTTTCCATCACCCCTTGGAGAAAAGGGTTCTGTGACTCAGAAGAGTTTAAAGACCAGGGCGCCCGAAGGCAGTAAGCACCAGCTAAGACTGCGGTAGAGGCTGGGAGCCGGGACCAGCTTCGGGGGCGGGCAGAGGCCCTGAGCTGAGCCCTGAGGGCCAGCTGGACCTGGAGAGAGAGTGAGAATGGAGCCAAGCAGTGGAGGAGAGGGCCTGGCTGCAGGTTTGCACTAGCAAGCCGTGGGCTTTAGACAGAGAGGTGAGCTAAGGGTGTGTACCTCAGGGGGAACAGTGCGCAGAATTATCGTGAGGCTGGAGGCCCTCGGGGACTGTGTTAGGAAGGTCATCTAAGACACCGATGTAGAGATTCAGACGTGAGATCATGAGGCAGTGGCCCCTGGGAGATGATGCTAGAGAAAGTCTAGAAAGAAAGGGACAGAGTGCTCATTACAGAACTTGAGGAACACACCTGAGCAGTGTGAAAACAGAAGCCCACAGAGAATGCAGAAATGAGGCCGTTGAGAGGTTCGGGAGGGTGACCGTGGCGAATGATTGCCATGGGAGCAAAAAGCTAACAAAATGCCAAACTGGGCATTGGGTGTTATTGGCTTGCACCCTAAGTGCAAAGAGGTTAAGAAAATGCTGAACAAACCTTGGGAAAATGGGTCTTACAAAGTCACGGAGGCAGAGAAGGGAGCACGAGGTGGAGAAATTCAGAGAAGTCTGTGCGCAGGGACGGCGCAGGGACAGCCACCGCATCAGTGCAGTGACAAAAACTAAGATTGTGGACCTCGCCCGGCTCTCACAGCCTCATTCGGCCAGCCTTGGAGACGGGCGACCGTGTGTCGTCGGAACTGAGGGCGCGATTCACACAAATTCCTTACGGACATGAGTTGACCTGGGCCTGTCAGACCGAAGGCGCCGCTAAGTTCCTTCTCCCGAGTTGTCGAGTTGTCGGGCAGGGGAGTAGAGATACCAGGATAGACGGTAAGTGAGGAAGGGAAGAGGCGAAGGGGGTTTCAGGCAAAGACAAGGCAGGAGCCGCTGGTTTTCTACATTTACATCCCCAGCAGGTGGGATAGTCCTGGCCGGGTTGTGTTTAACGTGAGTGAGGGAGTGAAATGCAAGAAAATATTCTCTCTGTACGTGGTGAAATATTAAAGCGCATTCTTACACAAGTATATTTAAAGCTGCCGATCAATGAGACTTTCTAGCAGAAAGTAACCCTTTCACTTAGGCACCAGCATCTGTTCCTTCTCTTCTGAATCCCTCAGCATAAAAGTATGTTTAAATTTTTCTAGTAAGAAAACTTAAAAGCCCTCTCCTGACCTGCTTTTCACCTCAGCCCCCGTCTCTTCAAGAAAGCTGCCTCTACTGCGTGACTCAGTTTCTCCCCTGAATTTCTCTCAGACAGGCTTGTGCCTTCACCGTTCCGCCCGAAGCGTCCCCAAGTTCTCCAGGGGACCCATCTGGTGTGAGTTCTTGGTCCCCTTGACCCTACTTGCCGGGGCTGCAGGATTCAGCAGAGCTGATCACATCCTGCTCTGTCTCCAGCACCTTCCAGGGAACCACACCTCAGGACAGTTTCCCACCTCACCTAGGACCCCTTCTTAGACTCCTGGACAGCCTTCCAAAGGCAGAATGTCTCAGAGCTCAGTCCTGGAACCTCTTCTCTCCTCTGTCTACACTCAGTCCTTTGGATGTAGGATGATGTTGGAACCATCTCTACTCCAGGGACTCCCAGGCCTATGTCACCTCCACTTCCAAGGGCCCGTGGGCAATGAGCTGTCCCCTCCAGGTAGGACTCTGCCCCTCCCTCTCCACCAGCCACCCCTTCTGCTTTTCCCCTAAGGCTTCACGGCCTCACTATTGCCATTCCATCCGCCACACCACGGACTTCTGCAGGGATCTCCCTCGACTCTTCTCTCAGATGTCACTGCCCTGACGGGTCTTCCTGGCTACTGTAGCCGCCCCCCACCCCCAGCCCTCATGCTCCCATCCTCTTTCCCAGATCTCCTGTGGTCCCTCAGTATTTAACACACTCATACATCTTGCTCGCCTGTATTCTCTGTTGTCTGCCTCCCCCACTAGACCAGGGGGGCAGGAGGGCAGGGGGGCAGGGGAGTTCTTTCATTGATTTCGTGTTCTCCTACATCCACGCCATTGGTAAATGATATTTACCATGCTGCCTCTTCTTTCCCAGCTGCACGAACATGAATCGGGAGCAGGGAACACATCTTAAATGCTGTTGCAAACCTTGCACATAGGAAGTGTTCGATGAAATTATTCCTAGGGCAACATTGGTTTATTGGGTTGACCTGTGACTGATATTTAAGTAATCTTAGATTACATTCTTTATGGATTTCATAAAGAATTTAATGTTCACCTGGAGCCTGGTGGCTGGAACAGTGTGATGGGTGTAGTACCAAACACACTAAAGGTTCAATTTCACCGAACACTGTTTCTTCCCAGAGGTGACCTGGGGTCAGCCATATACTTTCTCCCTCGCGGGAGAAAACTTCGTATGGATTTTGTGTCTGCATCTTATTTTAAATCCCTTCAAAAATGGCAAAGTTTCATCCTTTAAAGGTCAATATTTGCAAAACGTAAGAGTCATTCCAAACTAAATGTAGTGTGAAAGATTGATAATTAACCTGCATTGTCATTTTGAACAGAAAAATGAAGTGAGATTATTTTGTGATGGGCACTTCTTGTTTTTTATTTTAATTTTTTTAATGTTTATTTTTGAGAGAGAGACAGAGAGAAAGATAGACACAGAGCAGGGGAGGGGCAGAGAGAGAGAGACACAGAATCCAAAGCAGGCTCCAGGCTCTGAGCCATCAGCACGGAGCCCCACGTGGGGCTCGAACTCACGAACCGTGAGATCATGACCTGGGCCGAAGTCGGACGCTTAAGCGACTGAGCCGCCCAGGCGCCCCTTGAAATCCAGTTTCTGAAGACAGTTGGTGGGAAGTTCCACAGTACGTGTGGTGTCGGTGAGGAACTGGCTGAGTTCCCTTCACGCTGGACCGTGTGCCCTTTCTCAGACGTTGGATTCACTACTTATTCTTATTTTTCTTAATTGTTGTTTAAAGTTTATTTATTTTGAGAGAGACAGAGCACAAGTGGGGGAGGAGCAGAGAGAGAGGGAGACACAGAATCCGAAGCAGGCTCCAGGCTCTGAGCTGTCACCACAGAGCCCGACGCGGGGCTCGAACCCACAGACCGCGAGATCATGACCTGAGCCCAAGTTGGAGGCTCAGCTGACTGAGCCACCCAGGCGCCCCTGTAGTGGGCACTTCTTGCTGGGACAAAGCAAACGAGAAAGAGGAAGGCTCTGAAAACATTGGGAACAGTTTTGGGAATACAGTCTTGAATTCCTGGGAAATTAACTCTGTAGAGACCTCGTGGCTCTTTCCGCATCTTCCAGATGAGGTGCCGCTGATCTTCATGTAACTGCAGTGTAGTTCACTGGTTTTGTTAAAGTCTGACTACTCTATAGTTTCATCCTTTTTAAAAATTATGTTTTGCTTTGTGTTTCTAACAGATAAATGTACCTTAATTACTTACCGGAAACTGTTTGCAGAACAAGATTTTTTAAAGTTTTTTTGTTTATTTTGAGAGAGAGAGAGTGAGCACAAGTGGGGGAAGAACAGAGGGGGGCGGGGGGAGAGAGAGAGAGAATCCCAAGCAGGCTCCACACAGTCAGCACAGAGCCTGATGAGGGGCTCGAACTCACGAACTGTGAGATCGTTATCTGAGCTGAAACCAAGAGTCAGAGGCTTAACTGACTGAGCCATCCATGTGCCCCAAAATAGGATTGTTTTTAATGTTTGTTTATTTTTGAAAGAGAGGGAGAAAGAGAGTGGCGGAGGGGCAGAAAGAGAGGGAGCGAGAGAATCCGAGCAGACTCCCGCTGGGCTTGGAACCTGAGAGGGGCTCTATCTCACGACTGAGAGGTCAGGACCTGAATCTAAATCAAGGGTTGGATATTTAACCAACTGAGCCACCCGGGTGCCCCTCAAAATAGAATTTTTTAATGTTGATTAGAATAAACTGTCTTAGAATTTGAGGCCACTCACTAAAGGAACTAGCGTGTTTCCTTTCTCCAAGGTTAATACTTTCATTTGCAAACCTTCCCAGAAGATTTTGCCCAACTAGTTAGGCCCATGTGATTGTGTAAGATTTTTCACTGCAGACTTGTTTTTGTTTTGTTTTGGTTTTGTTTTTCATTTTTTAATGTTTATTTATTTTTGAGAGACAGAGCACAAGCGGGGGAGGAGCAGAGAGAGAGGGAGACACAGAATCCGAAGCAGGCTCCAGGCTCCGAGCTGTCAGCACAGAGCCCGACGTGGGGCTCGAACCCACAAACCGCGAGATCATGACCTGAGCTGAAGTCGGACGCTTAACCGACTGAGCTGCCCGGGCGCCCCTGAAGATTTGTAATTTAAGCCAGCTATCAGAATCTGAAACAAAAGCTTTTCCCACAACACCGACATCTCCAATCCTTTCTTTATTCTTCGACCTCTTTATACCACCAAACTTAAAAAAAGTAATTAGCAACTAATTAAATTAATTAATTAGCTTTATTATTTTACCTCCTAAATAGTTTTAGCTGATTGATTTAAAAATCACTGGCACTTCCTTGCCTCTCCTGGCAGTATTAACAGGAGTCATTTAAAAATAGAAATGAAATGAAATAATAAAATAAAGCGCATACAATGCTGTTTTTGCACACTAGGTGGCCATGCATTTCTAAAGCAAGGATTCCCAGGCAATTAAACACATCTCTCACGCTCTGAATATTCCAGTTGCTTTAGTGTTCAAAAGAGATTGTTTCTTCCTTTAGTGGGTGAACGGCACTTGCAAGATCACTCAGCTCAAATGTTGATCGTTGTTCTTTTTTTTTTTTTCTTTTCTTGTTTACATACATCTATAGCTTTTGCATTTTCCTTTCTGAGAACCCATCTAGGGAAAGTGATGGGGGAAGAGCTAGGCAATTCAGCTTAGATCAAGCCCTAAAAATCAAACATCTCCCTGAGAGATGGAAATGTTCTAAGTCTTACAGTCTCTTTAGATTACCTGAAATTGATTAGAAAGTAGCTCACAGGGGAAAAACACAAACAAAAAGAAACTTAAAAGGTGGTATTTCAAAAAGCCTTAGATGTTGGCAATTTGTCTCTAAATGTCCCTTCAAAGAGGTAAACTCTGTATTCTACACATACGGGTAAGCCTTCACGTTAGGCAGCGTGTCAGAGAAAACCAGAAGCCTGAATGATGTAACTGATTTTTCCTCTGATTAACATGGCCACAAATAGCACTGAGTAGGCTGGGGTCAATCTGCTTACTCCAAATGAGTGACTTTTGAGCAGCATCAGAGGAAAATAAATGACTGAGAAACCAAGGAATCTATTAACTACAGAAACAAATCCCCTTACGTTATTTTTAAAACACATAAGATGTGCAGAATGTGACCAGCTTCTGAGATAAAATGGAGTGCACCAGTACCGACTCGAGGCTTTGGCAGGTAGCCTGGAGAGCCTACTGCTTTGGTTGTTAATTAGCAATTGTCTATGTTGGTTTTAAGCTTTAGACGAAACTGATCCCAAGCTTTAATAACTAAGTTTCTTATCTGCTTCTGTATCGTCAGCAACTTTCCCATCTAAAATGTCAGCTTACCTTTCCAGAGATAGGTAGTGTGTTCAAAGATTTTCTTTTTCAGGCACTTTTTAAAAATGTATATGAAGTTACTCTGATGCCCTTCCCTTAAAAACTCACAAAAATTCCTTTCTAAAATCTGGTATGTACTTGGTGCCAGTATTCCCAAGAGCCATTCTCGTCATAAAGCGCGGGTTTATGACATTTGTATTTTCAAAGAAATCAGACATCATTGGTTGTTGACTCATAACATCATGAGGGCATATATTTGCGCATCGCCTTCCTACATGATTCGAGTCAGAGAACTAATGTGATATTGAAAACGAATACCTTCAGGGGCACCTGGGTGGCTCAGTCGGTTAAGCGTCTGACTTGGGCTCAGGTCATGATCTCACAGTTCATGGTTCAAGCCCCTTGTCAGGCTCTGTGCTGACAGCTCGGAGCCTGGAGCCCGCTGTGTCTCCCTCTGTGTCTCCCTCTCTCTCTGCCCCTCCCCCACTCATGCTCTGTCTTTCTTTCTATCAAGAATTGATCACGGTTAAAAAAAAATTTTTTTTAAAGGGTCTGACACTCAACCAACTGAGCTACCCAGACTCCCCTAGTTTAGAAAAAAAGAAAAAGAAAAGAAAACGAATACTTTCAGATCTGGCCAGTCTTCTCTTGCTAGTCTCCTGGTTCCTGTAGGACATAAATCCTTAGTTTGCTAGCCCCTGCGTGTCCTGTACTGTGCTAACCGATCTTGAAAAGAGACGATACATCATAACCTACAGACACAGCAAATGAATCTGTGGAAAGTGCTTGACTTTATGTATATATTTTTTGACTCAGCTGTCCAACGCCAGGATGTGACGGAAGTGGCCATGTCACAGGGAACTATGCGTCCCATCGCAGGTACCTGATAGCCTACAACATCTTATTCTAATGTAAATACTTTGTAAATCCTTATTGTCACCCATTCAAGAAAGGCAGTATCTGGATTCCGAATTGAAGAGTGAGTTAGTTGCGGTTGGGGGCATTTTGGGTTTTTTTGTTTTTTGTTTGTTTTTTTGTTTTTTGTTTTTTGTGTTTTGTTTTGTTTTTTTTTTTTTTTTTCAGAAATAAAGGGAAGTTAAATCTTCTGGCTTTTTATTTATATGGTGTAGAAATCATGATTTTTGGTCAAAAATGTTTTTCTGGTCCTATTATGCAGATCATAAACCAAAAGCTAGAGTTTATGTCAGGGCTTTGGTTCTATCTAGCTTTAGGACTCAAGTGAAACCAAGGTAAGACAGTAGAGTGACTTGGGTTGACCATTCACCTTGTCAGATGTGGCATCCTCCGCCCTGGGCAATTAAAAGGTCAGTGTGTTAGATGAAGCAAGGCAAAAAAGCTGGGTTTAGTGTCTCCACTTACCTCTTCGTTGATGTGATTCGCTTTCCCTTTGGGCATTGGTTTCAACCTTTAAGCCACCACAGCTCGTTGTGCAGTGGAAATGAACTCCAAGTCAGTAATCATCGTATCACTGAGTTCTAGAGTCGGAGAGACTCGTTGGGTTAAAGCCCTTCATTTGATAGCAAACCTGAGTCTGTGGGAAATAACTGAGGGGCCCACAAGCCCAGACTGGTCAGGGTGGCAAAGCCAGATTCAAACCTGGTTGTATTTTTCCCAATTTTCGGTCCCCAGTAAATTTAGCATTTATTCACAGACTCAAGATGCCATTTGAGTGGGATTTGTACATGTCAGTGTTGTGTGTTTTGCTTTTGTTTTTCTCATCCCTCTTTAGTGTTTCTGGATGTCCTTTAGCAGATAAGACTCTTAAATCCCTCATGGCTGCAAATTCCCAGGAGCTTAAGTAAGTATTGGAACCAAGACTTCCTTGCCCTGCACCCTCTGAGTCAGGACTCCCCGCGTTCAAGACCCGTGGGGTCCGTACTAACAAGTAGTAAATCACGCCTAACGAAAGTATGACCAATGCACTCTTTCACCAAAAAGTTCAAATGACTAAAACCAACTCCCTCTAATTTGATTTAGTTAATTTGCTCGTTTGGGGGATTTTTTTTTTATATATTATAGTATTTTTTAAAGTAACCGTGTAATAGTTAAACATAATGCTTTTTTCTGTTGATTTCAGAATTTATACACTAAATCAGAACTATGAAGGTGTGGCAGAGCCCTTTCATCATCTAATTTTAAGTAAACGGCATAATATTTTGCCTTATGGGAATTTTGAATCATGTGATTGTCTTTCACTTTTGGGAGCTAGGCACAATTTTAGCTCATTTCAGCCTAGTGTACAGGATCTCAAAGTCACATGTTTATTATCTTTTACTTAATGATTTTATTTTTTTTAATTTTTTTTTAATTTTTTTTTAATGTTTATTTATTTTTGAGACAGAGAGAGACAGAGCATGAACGGGGGAGGGACAGAGAGAGAGGGAGACACAGAATCGGAAGCAGGCTCCAGGCTCTGAACCATCAGCCCAGAGCCTGACTCGGAGCTCGAACTCACGGACCGTGAGATTGTGACCTGAGCTGAAGTCGGACGCTTAACTGACTGAGCCACCCAGGCGCCCCACTTAATGATTTTATTTTTTCCTACTTTTCTCTTCTTTTATTCCAAACTTCTCACTTGTTTATTTTCACATCTTGTTACATTATATATAGAATAATAAGAAGTTATAATCCATCTGAATAATAAGAAGTTATAATCCATCATTATATTTAAAAATATAATAGGGCATAACTTTAGAAAAGATAAGGAATAACATTAAACAAAATTCATGAAACTTATTTGCAAATAATAATACTTTAAGAAAACTGAGTGTTACTAAGTCTAGTGATAAAACAATATTTGTATAAATAGTAGAATAAACATTTGATGTCTAAATCACAAGTAAAAATGCAGAGATTTTATTTTCTTTATTTTGTTAGTCTTTCCATTCTCTAACTTGTTTAAAATTCTTTCTCTAAAAATTACAAAAGACAAATTGATGAAATAAGAGGTGATATTAAACAGATATAAAACTGGGGAATTTTGGTACCAGAAATAGTGAAGTGAACTATGAAATACGCAACTTTTCTCATTTTCAATATGTAAAGTCCAATTGATTGTGTCAGTATAGATTCTGGAAATCATTCTCTATATTGCCATTTTTCTAGACTGAAATGTCAGAATGTTAGGTTGAGAAATAATTAACAGATTGAAAAGAGAGAAGTGCCAGTGAAAGAGAGAAATACTCAATCAGACTTATCTTACTTAGTACTTTTATTCAGTCTTGCTCCGTTGTTCTAAATGTCTACATTTCCCTGCCTTAATTGTAACTGTGGGTTTTCTTAAGTATTTCTTCTGAACATTATTTCTAGAAAAAAAATGTTGATAACATATTGAAAACATGTAGGTCGAGAAGTTCTATAGCAATATTCAGTATTTACATGTTTTGTACAGCCATCTGATAACTAACATCTTTGGGGTTTTTTTCTATACAAAAAAGAAAAAGAGACATTTCATTGACCTCTTGTTTAGATACTCCAGTAGAATTCCAAAACAAGGTCACTGATTTTTCTGTAATTGCAATATGCTAAGAAACCACTATTTTCCTAGAAATGTTAATAAAAAAAAGACCAGCTTTCAATCCTCTCCTACAATGTAGAATATAAACTCTGTCTTTCAAAGGTCGGTTAAAGATACAAAGGCGGTTTCTCTGGTTAGCTCGCCGAGATGTATGATGATTTTAAATTTCATTTGGGAAAAAAAAAGCATTTACACTCTATGTTCTGCCTCAGGACTGGATATAAAAGTATTTTCATGAAAGTTCAGTGGGTTAGAGTTTAAGAAAAGGAATGGTATTCATGTTGCTTATTATTATTATTATTTTCAAACTCTTGTTTGGGGAGAAATCTGAACCAGGGTGAGCATACAAGTAGAACACTAACAATGATAATGTGTACAGCAACCTTCAGAAAAGCAAACATCTTATATTGGCCACTGTGTTTTCATTAGTATCGGGGATTTTTTAGAAGGGTAACGATCGGTGAGAAGTTGTATCAATTTTTACCTTCAAGTATGTTTTGAAACCTATTCCTACTTAGCACTCCAAGTAGAATTGGATTCCCCTTCCTCTTTTTCCCCTTCTCATTCCAAATTTAGTGGTCGATTGTCGATAATAGCTATTGGTAGATTTTCCAAAAGGCCATTTAAGTTGGGCCATGAGGCAGAACAGACCAGGTGCCAACGACTTGGGTTCTTTGGCAACTATATTAATGCGCCAAGTCTCGGGAGATCACACATACCACTCTCGTCCGTGTAAATTTAATAGATTATCATGGTCGTGGAGCAAATCAAAGAAAATAAATTGTGCACAAAAACAACTTGGAAAACTTTTTTTTTTTTTCTTAAGTGAAAAAGAAAAACTTTGCATGATGTAGACAGAAGGCCAGCAGTAGGTTGGGGCCAAATTTCCGATTCCTCCCAAAATAAAGTCAAAAAGAGGAAGAAAGAAAGAAGGTAGGATAACAGCTAATGCATTGTCTGCCAAGCATCACATGATAGTTATCTTATACATCTTAACATATTTTTTATTTTTTTACTCTTTTTTTAACATTTATTCATATTTTGAGAGACAGAGAGAGAGAGCACAAGCAGAGGAGGGGCAGAGAGGGGGGAGACACAGAATCCAAAGCAGGCTCCAGGCTCTGAGCCGTCAGCACAGAGCCCGACGCAGGGCCCGAACTCACGGACCGCGAGATCATGACCTGAGCCGAAGTGCGACGCTCAACCGACTGAGCCACCCAGGCGCCCCCACCTTAACATATTCCTTAAAAATGTATTCTTAGGCAAAAACTCATTACATTTAAGGGGGAAAAAAAGAGCCCCACCAAAAGCAACTCGTTCTGTTTAGTTCTGCTTGAACGTGGCATGCTCCCCTTCCCTCCCCCACAACCACGCGGCCGGCACTCTGTTCCTGTGTTTTCCAGGTGTCCAACCCCGGGTTGCGATGGTTCCGGGCACGTGACTGGAAACTACGCTTCCCACAGAAGGTAAGATCGATTTCATTTCGGAAGTAGGGAAATCAGAACTCTGCGCAGTGGCCAGTGAGATCACGTGGTTTGGTTTTGTTCTCTGTCATGCACATAGTTTGTCCGGCTGCCCTCGTGCCAGGAAAGGCGGTGTCAAAATGACTCCTACAAAGGAAGAAAAAGAAGATCCTGAACTCAAGTGAGTGTGACCGTTGAGGTGGGGCACCGGGGCCAGAAGCCGCTTGTCGGTCAGATGGGCAGGACATTGGTTGGGAAGCAGCTGAGCGTCTGGGGAGAGGGGGTAGCCTATGAAATGCACGGACGCTTGAAGAAGCGGTCAGAGGGCTTCAAAGCTCAAGAAAATTGTCTTATTCCTAGCTATGTGTACACAGTTCTTTGATAATGCAAAACAACAATAATAATAAAAGAGGAAGTTGATACTTTTTCCAGAGTTTTAAATGGAAAGCAGCCTGGTGGAAGGGCCATAGCGTGATAAATATGGCGGCATTTCCCCCCAACACTTTAATTTTCATTAAGGCACAATTTTGTCTAAATTGAATTCCCTCTGCTGAGAAATATGCTACCAAGTCTTGGATAATATATGCAGCTACCGATGTAGAAGTTTGTAAATTTCTTGCTCTACAACATTTCTAAATGCGTTACTTCGACATTTAAGAAACCAGCGTCCCCATTCTACGGGCAGTGTCCCATACAATGTAGGCCAAAGTGGTTAACGTTTTATACACTTGGTCTTTTGTTTGGAGGCAGCCTAACACAGCGCTTACGTGATTGGCTCTAGACCTAAAACCTGTGGGTGTGAACATGACTCCACTTCTAGTAAAATGGGTGGCAAGTTACCTGAGCTCCAAAAGTTTTCCCGGCCTAAAAAACGGGATAATAACGCTCTCTGCCCGACGGGTGTATAGTGAAGATGACCTGAGATCATGCACGAACCTTCCTTAGCTTGGGCCTGCGGACCACTCTGACTGAGAATACAATGCTGTTTTGCTAGTTGGACTGGCATTTTCAGAGCTCCTTAATTTCACCACTCGCCATCTATTTGCTATGGAATCGCCGCTGCCTTCCCATCCACCTAGTTACAGTGCTTCCTGTAGAGTTTCCCCCTGGCTCCCTGCTGGTAACGTCTCTGCTGTGTCTCTCTAGATGTCCTGTGATAGGGTGTGACGGCCAAGGTCACATATCAGGTAAATACACGTCCCACCGCACAGCTTCTGGCTGTCCCCTGGCCGCCAAGAGACAGAAGGAGAATCCTGTCAATGGGGCCCCCCTCTCCTGGAAACTGAACAAACAAGAACTGCCACACTGTCCCTTGCCAGGCTGCAACGGGCTGGGCCATGTAAATAATGTTTTTGTCACCCACAGAAGGTAACGTTTGTTTTCTGTCTTTTGTTGTGTTGTTGTTGTGAGGGTGTGTCACCTCAATGGCTTTGGGTCGAGGTGGGGAATCCCTCTTTGGGGTCATCAGCCGTAGCCCTTCAGACGTTGCGACGAGTCTTGCCGGATCGATGTTTGATGACTTCGAGGAATGAAAAATGCTATTTTCTCTGTTTCTGAAACTTTACTCCGTAGTTTGCAAGGGCTGTAGAAATTGCATTTGGTTTTGGGGTTCTAAAATTTGCTTATGCTGCTATTTTTTAATGGTTTAGTCTTTTAATGGCCCGCTTCGATTTCAAGTGGTGATATTTACTCCGTTATGCGGCGTAATTGTAAACTTTCTCTTTACATATTTATGTCCCTCCCTCTCGTGAACTGGCTCGATTTCAGGCCAAATTGTAGTTATTTTGCTGCTGGGGAGATGTGACTCATCCCCAGCAGCCAGAAAGAGAATGACACAGTGACTACTAAGGATACCACAGGATGAAAGAGGTTTAGAAAACCCTTTATAGTTTCACAATGACTTAATTCCTTTATCACTGGGTGTCGTGGATTTCAATGGAGTCCTTTGTTGGGAACACTGATCTTCGTCCAGCTTTTTGGTTCACATTCTACCAAAAGAAAAGAGGCTAGAAGATTCACCACACACTTCTCTAATCAAGGAGGGCCCTTCTAGTCTTCTGGCCCCCTGTGCACGATGCGGATTTGACATCCAATGCAGCTTTAGTGAGCCCTGATGCTTTGCGTATGCAAATTGAGCAAAGCGGGGGCCTTCTAGATTTTGTTTGATTTTAAAGATACGTATCAATGGCATCAGAAAATTAAGCCTTCCAGGAATTGCTGTTTTAAGTGGACGTATAGCCATATCTGCTTATCGAGAAAACCTAAATTTTTGAAGTGGTTTTTTTTTCTGATTTTCAAATGCACGGTCATGTTCACAACAGCACACATTGTCCTGAGTTTGAGTCATTATTTCATATTCGGGAAGGACAGTCACAAATCAAGTGTGCCTTATGGCGTATTAACTGCCAAGTGGCGTTACTTTCTTATCGCGGACTCGGTAATATCCATGTTAACACCGATAATGAAATATTAACGCCGTCCTATGGGGGGCACATCCCTCGGTCAGCAACAACAGAATTATCTTTAAAAATCATGAAGTTTTAAATGATGACACCGAGGCTTGGTGAGGCTAGAGAGCAACAGGGGCTCTCACTAGAGGTGCAAGAGAATCGCTCGAGCCGATCCCTTCAGGAAGTCAGGCTGAGAAAAGAACAGATGAACATCCCCAGCCACCCAGACACCGAGCTGATAGGCTTACGCCTTGGAGAGTCTCCTGCACACGGGAGCCCAGAGACATGTCAGAGAATGTCTATGGGAACGTTGCCCTCCTAAGTCCAAACTGGGACCCACCCACATGCCCGCTGACAGTCAAGTGCATAAGTGAGCAGTGGCGTCCACGGTGAAAAGGAAGTGAAGCCTCAGTGAATTTTAGAACACAGTGCTGAGTGGGAGAAAATGCTGAAGAATATGTGTGGCGTGATTCTGTTTCCAAAAAGTTAAAAACAAGGAGCAGAATTGCATTTTAGAAAGCTAGGTCCTCATTCACCTGCAGGCAGTGGTGATCTCTGGGGGCAGGAGAGGTGACTGTTGAGGGCACCGGGAGCTTCAAAGTCATTTTCATGTTTGAAGGTAAAAGGTGTTCACCTTGACGGTGTTCTTTAAACTGCGAATATACATTGTATGTATCAATGCACATATTACGTGTTTCATAATAAGAAAAAGGAAATTATGAGTCAAAAAATATAAGCTTCAGTATTAATGCCAAGATAGAACTTTGTAGGAGAAAGAAAATAATTAAGTGTTTAAACAAATGAATAATTCAGATTTCACTGCTCTTTACTGGAGAGTTCTTTTGCTGTTTAAAGGGTTTAAGAGACTGAATTTACTTTGGCGTATTCTCTTTAAGGTGGAATGCTTCTCTTTACTCTAGATAGAATTTAATGAACTAACGTAATAAAATACCTAGCTTATAGCCTGGCACATAATGGTGTTTAACCCAGACGATTTCCTTTCCCTTTCATAAAAATTATATTAACATCTGCATATACATACATATATATATATATATATGCAGTAATTCATTAATAATTCATTAAAGTGAGAATGACTTATGCTAAAATAGCACGTTTTAACCTCTGATACACTTTTATATATTCTGTATTTTGACCCTCAAATCCCTGAGGTTTTTTGGTACTCTCTCCGCTCGCAGACAATAGCTAACATCTATTCAGGGCACGCTCTGTTCCAGTAGAGAGCACTGTTCTAAGTACCTTACGTGCTTTATTCCTTTAATCCTTTACAAAACCCTGTGAGCTACAGAGGTAGTGCAATTACCCTCCACTGACAGAAGAGGACAAGTGCAGGGAGGTTCAGGAATTGCCCTTTTGCAGGCGGTGTCGGGACAGCAGCGCCCCTGTCGTGACCCTCCTTGGTGTTCAGTGAATCTTTCTGTGTGCCAGCCTCACGCACACGGTTTGCCCCCAGCCGTTCTCTAAGGTAAATTCTGCCATTTTTTTCATGCTAACATTCCGCAAAACGGGAATAAGTACAAAATTTACCTTAGAGGATGGTCGAGAACAGTTTGGCCCATGCATTTACATCAGCATAGTATTTACAGACTATTTTAAAACCTTGCTTTAAGTCTTACATGACAAACTTCTACTCTGAAAAAAATAGCAGTCTGAGAAGACAAATGATTTTATATTAAAACACACACACACACACACACACACACACACGATGGACATTTGTAGTTTCAGAACCAGAACTTCTATGACCTCATTTAGTGCTATGCCGGAACTTTGTAATTTGTTTGAGAGCTTTAATATACACAGTGATGTCCACGTAAATCGTGTCATCTGCTGTTTGACTTTAACAAGGCAGATGAAGATATAGTTTAACATCGCGCTGATAAGTGGTAGATTTATAAACTGGGTCAAAACCATTGTGACCTGCCTTTTCTCCTGCCTTTGCAACTCGGAGCCCAGACCGTGATGGTAACACCCCAGCCAGCCTCCACCTACGCAGCAGGTGGAAACCCCGTGAAGGACGTGTTCATCCTCAAATGGGAAGACAACCGTTGATCGTATTTTCCTATCCCATTGTTTTACATTTAAGATTTGTTTCACCCCCTGGAAGATATAACTACGTTGGAAAATACAAAATATCAAGTGGTATTTTGAAATCGTATCCTCACTTTCATAACTTCCCGTACGCTTTAGTTCTAAGTCACACAGCTGTGGACGCGTCACCAACTCTCCTCACCACTGTTACAACTGGACGTGTGTTGCCCTGCGGTAGAAACAGAGCAGGTTGTTTAGAGGACAGGGCCAGAGAATGTTCCTGAGCTCTTAAAAGCCATCGCTGTTCCACTACAAGTGGACTTACAGGTCACTTTCAAAATCCACCTTACCAGCTAAATATTAATCTTGTTCATGACAGTTTTCTGAGAACACACTATGTGACATAAAATAAGACAGACTTGTGCTCACTTTGCATAAAAAATAAAGATAATGAAGCTTATAGGCCACACTTTACAGTGAGAAGCTTACAAAATAAGGAAAACCCAGTTCACGGTTCTGTTTGTGCTTTTTCATTATTTTCTTTTCCGGTGCTAAATATTTCATAACGTAGCAAATTTTGGCAAACCACATGGCCTTCTTTTTATATGTAATATTATATACCTATTATTTTTATATTTCACATAATCTCCATATAGAATGACTTAGAAGTCATTCATTTAAAAATATGTTCATTTAGCAAACATTTATAAGGGGCTTTGCTTCAGAAATATTTTTTTTTCATTCTGCCAAGTGTCCTGATGTTCAGATCGAAAATGATTGTTTCATATACGAATTGTAACCAAATGTCTGTGGGGAAAAAATATTTGAAGTGGCTGATTTGTGACCATTTTTAATGGTGCTTAAAAATCCTGTCTCTAAAAATATAGCAAAGTTGCAACAGAATTAATGGTTGCTTAAAAGAACAAAACTGTCTCATCACGTACTATAAGACACAAGTTTTGTTCAACATTGTCATGATCATTTTGGTGCAATTTAAATAAAACGGGTGACATTAAAGAAAAGAAGCATAGCGGAAGGGTGTAGCTATTAAGGAAAAAGGGTAAACCCCACTGCAGGAATAGACACTGCCCACAGGGAGCGCATCTGAATATATTTACAGTGCTTCCTTTTAGTCTCCTTTCGGAGTAGAGATTTTTTTAAATGACAATTAACGTTTTAAAAGCTAGAGGATAAATTAGAAACAGTCCCATGCCCAAATGGTATGCGCTACACCTGTTTATTTTTATCATTTTGGGTGTGTATTAATTCAAGCCATTCTGTAAATATCAGACTACAGTATATAAGAAACAGGAGGAACTAGATTCTGCTGTATTATTCATGGAATTTTGACTAATTTGGAACAATTCTTATTTGTAGCACATATGTACAGTCTTACATTTATGGAAAATAAAGGGACCACTACAAAACAAGGCACTTATATGAATGCAGAATAGTAACTTTAACAAAATTAATTAAATGATAGTATCAGCAGTAGCTATTTGTGTTTTGATTTAAAGAACAAAAACACAAAGCACTATTACATTATTTGAGGGCCTTTGCTTTCGTTTTCATAGATGTTACATGTTATTTCTACAAAGAGACTGCAGATTATAATGTAATTACTTGGCAGGCAAAGACAGTAAGTGGGAATACAAAATTTTAATTTTTGTAAGACGCAATGCATGTGAAAAGGGAGAAATAATATGTATTTCACACATTGGTATAATTTCCATGTTCACAGCTTATCTGGATGTCCTCTAAATGCACAAGCCATCAAAAAGGGCAAGGTCTCAGAAGAACTGATGACCATCAAACTCAAAGCGACAGGCGGTAAGAGCACAGAGCTGAAGGCCGCCGTCCCCACCAAGGTCTCAGCCGGCTCCCCAAAGTGTTCTCGTGCCAAAGGATTCTCTAAGTGGGAAGTGCGATTTTAATATACAAGAAGGAAGCTTTCCTTGAATTTGAACTAAAGCCATAACTTCGTCTAAAACACAATTTCTTGGGTTTTTTCCCTTCCTTCTTAGTAAGGATCTCCAACGGAAAATCAAGCAATGCTATTCAAGGGATTAGGAAACACTGGGTGAACTTTTGTTTCCCAGTGCTCAAAACGACAGCTTTTGCACTAGTGTGTGTGTGTGTGTGTGTGTGTGTGTATGCGCACACGTGCGCGCGTTCCCGGTATAAGTCTTCTATTAAGTTTCAAGAAATACAGTTTTTGGCATTTATCTTTGAATCCTCAAATTTTGTTCCGTACTCAGAATGATATTTTTATGATGAGTCTGGATGATTTAAATTTATATCCAAATCTGTATCTGTATTTCCCTAGTGTCAACGCCTCATCAAAGTTAATAGATGCAGTTTCTGAGCTCTGTCTTTGGATCCTTCAATTTCCCTTTGATTCTTGAGCGCTTGCCCCAAGATTTCTCATCACTGTTATCTCAGGCACGTGTTGTTTCCTTAGAACATCATTCTAAAGCATCCGGAAACCATGGCAAAGCAATCGTGTTTGCGTTGGAGATTTATTTGATGGTGTCTTTGGCACATGACTGGAACGGGGCAACCGTTGTTACTTTACTTCTTCGAAAGCATTGCTCTATCTTCTTAACTTGTGTGTTTTTAGAACGAAGATGCGCAATATCCAAAGGAGGGCAACACTTTTGAGCTTCCTACTTCCCTCTAAGGCTTTCATCTGCCATCAGATGCGTTATTTCAAGTGGCCCCTTGGGGACCTGCTCTTCCTCCCGCAGCCACCGCTAAGAGGCGAAGGGGGTTGGGGGAGGAATAGACACGCTGGGGGTTAGGGGCTGCGCTCGCCATTCTGGCCCACATTTAGATGCTCAGCGGAAGTGCTTTCTCCAGGTGTCTTCCTTGTTCTTTAGAAATACTCCTCACTTCTCAGTGGCCTCTTAGCACATTCTCTGTGAAACTGGCACAGTTTAATATTTATTTATTCACGTGTCACCTTATTTCAAACAATATGTAAATGAAAGGGAGTGCGATGCTACATTAAAAAAAAAAAAAGCTACTTAGAAAGTAATTCAAAAAAAAAAAAAAATGAGACAAAAGGAGATCAAAGATAAGGAAGCCAGGTGGGCCAAGCCTGAGGATCCGGGAAGGAACGTGTGAAGCAAGGCACTTTGCAGTGGGTCAGAAGGGATCTCGGATTTGACTTCCGGCTTTTCAGAAGCCAAAGCAAAAGGAGAATATAATCGCTGTGAGAACCACACCGTCAGTAAGTAAATTCGGAGCAAAGAGTTTCTCAGGAACTGAGTGCGTGAAGAAAACATTTCCCATGAATCTTCATTATAAGAACCCAGCAACACCTTGAGCAGTAAAGGTAACGGAAGTCACAGAAGTCTCAGGCTGCTCCTGATAAAGAATGAACAAGACGCCCAGCTGTTGGCACTACGGCAACTTACAGCGAAGCCGTGCGGGGCACACGGCTCTGCTGGGCTGCCCAAACCCCCTGGTAGACGGTCACAGAACCCTGGGGGCAGCTGGACTGCACACACGTCCTTCGAAGGGTGCTTTATAAATTGAGCATCTTCAGCCGAACTTTCAAAGGACACGGAGCAGCAGCAAGATGGCTAGAAAACATTGACAAGTGTCTGATCTGCCTCTATTCCAAACGGGCCAGGACATTGGAAACGGCACAGCCTCACAATCTAAGGAGCCAGGGGCTGATGCTCATCGGAAGCCTGAGAACCCACAGTGACTTGTGTGTGAAGAAAACCCCACCTGGTTCAAGTCAGGGTCAGGGAGGACATAAGTTCATTTGAGGTCCTCTATAACAGTGGGGCATCGTCCCCTAGTCCCCTGGCCCCCTGCCTTGAAGCTTGGACACAGCCGTGGTTCCCTGGATGACTTACAAAGGGGATGTAACCCAACACTCTCTAGGTCCTAAGAAGAAAGTCAAATTGCAGTAAACTCAAGAGTGCATATGACTGTCAGCCTCCTGGTGGGCTATACGAAGTTAAACTGGGTACAGACCATTCAGGCAAATTGGTTAGTTGCAGGACACGTTGGGAGCATTTTACCGACAAACTAGTTAAAACATGGAAGCTCTACACCAAAAGCACTTACATTCACTTTAGAAGAATTGGTCTTTAGTTCTCTGCCCTTGCCATAATTAAATTGCCACCCTAATTTTTTAAACCATGACTAGTCCTTGATAGTAAAATTACAATGTCTGTACATGAACAAATGCTTGCCCTTCTATTCTTTGTGGGACAAGTAAAAGTTATGATGGTTGACCTACGTATACGTTCTTATACTTAGTAGACCTTTCTAGGTCTTTCCGTGTGGCAGAGTATCATGTTCTAAATATTGTTATACATCATTCTTTTCTGGATAGAGCTCTAACTACTTAAAGCCCCTTACAAGTTGAGTATGTCTGCTGTATACGCGTATATGCATCCCTTATAAATTTTTACAGAATATAAAATATCGTTATAAATTAGGTCATCCCTAGTTATGTATATTAGGCACAGATTTAACCCAAAGAAAGCATCTTCCTTTGCTTTTAAACAGGTACACCCTTTAAAGAAACAGGGCCACTGAATAGTTCAGCAGAATACTCCTTGGAAAGTTTATATGGCTTCCTTGGTTAACAATACATAGTTGGCCTACCCCAGGGCCCTACTTCTACTCTACATTCCGTTGTGTGTGTATCTGTCAGAGAACATCAGTGCACACATTTTATGGATACTTTCAAAACAGATGAAGTATCTATGCTAAAGGTAGCATTATAATGGTTGAGAAAACATATTGTCGAACAGGAGAGCTTGTGTGCTGAATCCCAGCTCTACCGCTTCCTACTTAACCTCTTCATGCCCTGGTTTTCCCATCCTTAAAATGAGTAATAAGCACACCTGCTTCACGGGATCCTTAAGAGGATCCAGTGAGTTCACACTGGCAAGTGCAGGTGTGAAGTTCATCTGCTGCAGCCTCCCAGCTCCACTCAGTGGTGGAGGCTCTTAAAGACCGTAGGTACGGAGAGGAGGGGGGCAGACAAATAGATCAGTACAAGTAAGTAAAGTCATGTATTCACGGGGAAAAAATTACAAAAAGATTGGCTGAAATGCCTCCTCCCCCAAAATAAAATAAAATCTCTCCCCCAATCCCAGAAGTCGTAATGAAAACATTAGTTCATGTATTCATTAATTGCATGAGGATTTATGGAATTATGGAGAATTTATGCTATTACCCTTTTGTGAGATCTCATCTCCAAATCATACCTTTCCCATAGGTGTCCAGGTACCTTTTGTTACGAGGCATCTTCTAAATGGCCCCATCGTGGTCAAGAGACGTGAGCGTTCTCACTCTCATTGGATGCCAGGGGAACGCAATCCTAACTAGATCTCAGTACCGAGAATCGGGGCCGTCAGAGTCTTCTCGCAAGCATCCATGACTTAACAGCCAAAATTAAACCCTTGGTTTTCCCTCTGGAAGCTGCCATTCCGCTAGCCTTCCTCATCCCAGGGATGCCACTAGTCGCCAGCTGCTTGAGCAGAAACAGATGGTCTTCCTCGAGGACTCCGTTCACTCATCCCCTTTCTTCCATCCGTCACAAGTGTTGCAAATCCTACCTGCAAGTTTTATTTGAGTGCACTTCTGTCAGCCCTGCTTCCACTGCCATGGGGCAAAGGGCCATCCGACGAGCCAGGACCCCAGGGATAATCTCCTAACCAGTCTCCTGGTTTCTACCGGCTCCCTTTCACCGCATCCTCTACTCAGGACTGAGCTATGCTTTTGAAAAGCCAACCCGATCGCATCAACTCCCCTGCTTAAGACTCTTCACGGGTTTCCACTGCCCGAGAATAAGCCCAAGCTCTTTGTGAGGTGGCCTGCTTTCGTCACTCACCGTGTGTTCATTCACGGGGGCCTTCTCACAGTCCAGGGAGCAGACCTTCCCATTCATTGCCTTCCCACCCCAGGCCTCTGTGCCTTCTACTCCGTCCCCCGGGATGCTCATCCCACCCGGGTCCCAAGCTTTTCATGGGCCTGCCTTGTTTGTAGTAGTAAAGGCTCAGATTAAAAGAGCCTTCCCCAGTGAGGGTTCTCAAAGCACCGCCTGTGTTTCCTTCCCAGGTCTTCATCTTTTATCAGATTTAGGGTCTGCCTCCCCAGATACTATGTAAGAAAATGCCATTTTCTGAAGTGGAATTTTATTCCACAGAGACAGAAAGGAAAAACCATTTGACAAAGAAATATAGCAATAGAAGTTTTCGTCTGCCGAAATCAGAAAAACGCCAAGTGCTTAGAGCCCTCGTAACATGTTTAATTGGGAATCTGCGCTTCCTGCTGTCATCCAAATCAAGTATTTCAGACCCAGTTGTCTGAAGAAGATCCTGTCTAGGGTAGCAACCAGTTGAGCTCGGTGCTCGGAATTCTTCAGGTGCAGCCAGCCAGTTCAGAATAAATCCTGAGTCCCGTATCCTGGATGTTACAGAACCATTAGTGTGGTCCTGGGGAATTGTGTATTTTTTCTTAGGAGCCGTGTCACACGGTTGACTCATATTCAAAACGATCGAGGTCCTCAACTGCCGGGATCTTAGCTGTCGGTTCGCTTTTCTTCTTTACTGAATCTCGGAGCCCAGTGTTAGATCGATCTCGTGAAGTACTCCCTTCATTGGTGCCCGCTTGGCCCGTTTTGATTCAGGCACTTAATTCCTTACAATAAGGCAGTACGTGCCCACAAAACGGCCACCTGGTTTTTCCTGCTTTGTGGAAAGCTTCAGGGCTTACGGGTTCATTTTAACATTATATTGGTAAGCGTTGTTCGCGTTGTTTTTGGTGGGCGTGCCATGTGTTGCCAGGTTGGGCTTTTGTGAATGTGCCGCGTACGTCTCATGCCCACCTCCCATCGCACACAGGCGGCCGTTTGTCTCGGGTGTGGACCTGGGAATGGAGTTGCTGGGGCGCAGAGCATGGGAGGCTCACCTTCAGGGGACAAGGGACTCTTTTCCAGGGTAGGAACCCCAGGGCAGAATGTAGAAATGTAGAAAAGTAGAAAAAGCTCTTTTCTACTCCCTCGTCTCACAAAGAAATCCCATCTTGTAACTCTGGAACCCACTCTTTTAGAATCTTGGATATGGGTCAAGGTAAAAATTCAGCATGTCAAATTAACGTCTAATTCTCACTTAGCAAACCACAAACGAAACATAAAATGACTTGTATTCTCATTGTCTCACATTTCCGTTTGCACTCAAGAGGGTCTGACTCTTTGTAGGTATAGAGAGTGATGAAGAAATTCGGCACCTGGATGAAGAAATAAAAGAACTGAATGAATCCAACCTTAAAATTGAAGCAGATATGATGAAACTCCAGACGCAGGTAAAAACAACAAAACGACAGAAAGCTATTCGTTGTCTTTAAAGTGACCACGACCATTAGTGGGGGCAAAACACTGAACAGTTAAACCCTGTGATGAAAGACAAACCGTTACCTTATTATGAATACACTGAGCGTGCCTCGGTGACACCATATTGCAAAGCTTGGGTAGGTAGGTCGGTCACCCCGGGCCACCACTGGTTTGGTAGCTGGAGGCAAAGCTACTCGTGCGTTTGTCTTGGGTGCATTAAAGGATTTAGAAGCAAAGCCGATCGTCCTGTAGTTAGAGTCCCGCAGAACACATGGTGATTTAGAAAAATTATCACAAAAAGATACAAGAAGACTTAGTTTTATTCAAAACTCAAATAAAACAGAGCAACTTTTCCATTTACTTTTCCTGGAACACCTCTGAACGTGTGTTTGTTAGAAACAGGTCTTTCTGGAGATTTTCCTGGACAGGGTGTTTACTGAAAAAACCCAAGCAGTTTCTCAGTTCTGTAATCTCCTGTGTTATGTCTGCACCACCCCCTGACTAAATGTATCCAAATGGAAATTAAAAGTTCAGTCCAGTATTTTTTTTTTTTTTTTAAACACGAATAATGACCATATTGCAGCAAGGCAGAGGGATGAGAATAATGAGACAAAGCCTGGGCAGAAGTTTCTTCCCCCCTTCTGTCTTCTCCTGAAACATGGGGTTTTAGGGCCTTTCTGGTTACTGACTCTCAGAAGTCCTCACTCACTGTGGCTTCGAACAGAACTTGGTTTCCTAAGCCACCGTGACCAGTTTTATAATCTTCCTTTAAAAGCTAGCAGGTATACAAAAGAGCTTGACGCATTGGTTTACAAATCATGGGGACTCCTCTTGGGAACCATTCGTGAAGCAAGCAAGACCTCTGCCCTCAACGAGCTTAAAGTCTAGAAGGGGGGAGATACAGGATAAAAAAATCGTACATGACAAATTACATTGTGTGAGACAAGGGGACAGGGAGAGGTGGCCAGATTTTAACCTGGGCCTGGGAAGAAGGAAATGTGTTGACAAAGACTTGAGAAGCTGAGGAGGGTCGTCAAACAGGTATGGGGGCAGAGCATTTCAAACCGTAAAAACCACAAGTGCAAAAACCCTAAATCCTGAGAAGGCCCAGAGTTCTGAGAAATAGCAGAGGGGAGCATGTGGAGGTGAGTGATCGAGGCGGGGATCCCAAGAGAGATCACCCATGGAGCATCCTAGGCCCGTTTAAAGAGCTTGGTTTTTATTGCAGAACCATTGGGTTTTTATTATCATCATTATTATTATTATTTTAATGTTTATTTTTGAGACAGAGAGAGACAGAGCATGAATGGGGGAGGGTCAGAGAGAGAGGGAGACACAGAATCCGAAGCGGGCTCCAGGCCCTGAGCTGTCAGCACAGAGCCCCATGTGGGGCTCGAACTCACAGACCGTGAGATCATGACCTGAGCCGAAGTCGGACGCTTAACCGACCGAGCCACCCAAGTGCCCCAGAACCATTGGTTTTAATTTTGGCTTTAATGCAGAACCATTACGGGGTTTTGAGCCAGTATCAATCAATATATCCATCATATTTGATCTATTTTCGGGCTTACATTTGAAGAGACTGGTATTGGTAACTGTTGAAGACGAGCCAAGAAGAGATTGCATGGGGCCAAGCCAGGTGCAGGGCCACCTGCGAGAAGGCATCCACGGTCACTCCAGGGGGTGGACCCAGGGGCCGGCAGTGCAGGTGGGGACGGTGTCCATCTTGGAGACTGCGAAGGAGGAGCCCAGTGGGTGTGCAGTGAGAGAGAAAGAGAGCCTTCAGGGACACCTCGAAGGTCTGAGCGAGGTTCAAGTTGCTACCGTTGGGGTAGGCGAGGACTGCGTGTGGAGCGGGATTGGGGGAAGCCGCGAAGGCTCCCTCTTGCACCTGCTGAGCTGGAGACGGCCACCGTCCGGCCACGTGGAGAGGCGGAAATGGCGACTCACGGGAGAAGTCCGGGCTAGAGATGTAAACTTGGCGACGTGATCCCAAGACTTAGAGTGATCGCATGGGTTGCGGTTTGGTGAGGAGAAGCTGGGGGGCACGCGCTCCCTGGCAGTGAGGGTGAGCAGGTGCCCTTCCCCCGGGGAGACAAGCCTTTCGCGCTCCCCCAGATCAGCCGCTCCTACCCCAGGTCCTTTCCGTTGCAGATCACCTCGATGGAGAGCAACCTAAAGACCATAGAGGAGGAGAACAAGCTCATAGAGCAGAACAACGAAAGCCTGCTCAAGGAGCTGGCTGGCCTGAGCCAAGCTCTCATCTCCAGCCTCGCGGACATCCAGCTCCCACAGATGGTAAGTCCGAGGCAGCACCTCCGCAAGCAAGGTCGCCGCCGGGCTGCCGGCCACGGCCGCTGCCCGGCGACGACCTGCCCGCCGGGGACCGTGGCGATACGCACAAGTTACAGTAAGGCCGAGCGTGGTGGATCTCGCCCGAGTCCTTTAGAGTTGGCGGCTGATTCAAATCTCGCTTTACGATGTGAGATGAATGTCGGAGGCCAGAGCCCCCTCACTAAAAGTTTGTTTCCAAATGGAAAGCTTAAGCCAGCCACCCAACTCAAGAACCATTTAAAAAAAAAAAAAAAAAGTTTTTTAACTTGGTGGGGTTTTTTCCTGCCAAGCATGAAGAGCATACTTCAGTTCTCCCATGGAATAAAAAAGGGAGCAAGACATCCTTTCAAGACCGAAACGTGTTTGAGTTTTGGCAGCTATTTAAAATGCAGAGATAACGGGTTTCTATCACATTTTCATAAATAAAACACACATTTGGAAGAGAGGCTGCATTGTTGAACGCTTTTCACTTCATTAATGCGTGCATTTTTAGAACAAGTTTTTTAAAGCTGCAAATTTTTTATACAGAATGATTTAAAGAAGCAGCAGTTTACTGACAAAAGATGACTGGGTTTCCTGAAAGCAATAAATCCTTCAATTTACCCCACTTTCCAGCATGGAGCCCTCATCCGACTCAATTCCAAATGTGTCTCTTGACAATAAAAAAAGAAAATCGATAATGTAATAATAGAGAACACAAAGGAAAATAAATTATTACTTTATGGCCAATATCAAGGTAAATTATTGGATATTATTAGGATACTACTTATGAACGTTTGTGTAATTCCTACTTGAAATTTGTATTCATTAGTAGTTCTTCCTTCACAAATGTCATAAAAATAACCACTACCATACAAGGGACCATGTACCCCATACAGCTGTCTACAAGGCATTCTAGTGGTGAGATTTAGGGCTGATTACACTACACGTTCACACACGCAGACACCAAAGCCTGAGCCTCGGCATTCGCATTCCGTAGCTGAGGAAATCAAAGTTCAGAGAGTTCGTGTAATTTGGTCAAGGTTCAGGAGCCAGGCGAACCCGGCTTTACCGTGTGGCCTTTACTCACCTTGCCGCCAGGGTCGTAGTTGGGTTACAGACTCTCCAAGAAACACACGACACACAGGGCAAACAGGAAACCGTCGTCAGATGACATTCATGATTTAAATCAGCACTTTGCTGAAATAAGGCAGTCACAGAAAGACAGACGTCATGTGTTTTCACCCACATGTGGCAGTTGGGAAACTTAACAGGAGACCATGGGGAAAGGGAAGGAAAAAAGAACCGGTTACAGAGAGGGAGGCAAACCGTAAGAGACGTTTAAATACACAGAACAAACTGAGGGTGGAAGGGGGTGGAAGGGGGCGGGGGGTGGCGGGGCGTGGGGAAAATGGGTGGCGGGCATCGAGGAGGGCACTTGTTGGGAGGAGCGCTGGGGGTTGTATGGAAGCGATGAGTCACGGGAATGCACTTCCGATGCCAAGAGCGCACTGCACATTGTATGTTAGCGAACCTGACAATAAATTACATACAAATCAACCAATCAACATTTTGCTCAGCACAACAAAATAACCGTCAGATTTAGCAAGCCTGCTTTCTAAATAGCAGCGATAACAATAACATCCTTTATAGTATTTAGACCTTCTTAAATGCTTTATTTTTGAGAGAGAGAGAGAGACAGAGCAAGAGCAGGGGAGGGGCAGAGAGAGAGCGAGACACAGAATCCAAAGCAGGCTCCAGGCTCCGAGCTGTCAGTACAGAGCCCGACGCGGGGCTCCAACTCACGGACCGTGAGGTCATGACCCGAGCCCAAGTAGGATGCTTAACGAACTGAGCCACCCAGGCGCCCCGTATTTAGACCTTTTAAAAGTCCTTTCTTCCAAGCATTTTGTGAAGCAAGTGAAGCACGTGTCACACATTTTCAAAAATGTGGGGAAATGGAGGCACCAGGAGGCAGTTAGTGGCATTCCCCCTGTGTCATCCATGTCCCTTCAGGCACGCGTGTGACTTACATGTATCAAGTGACCACTGTGTGAAGCACCCCATTAGGCAAAGGAGCTACCAAAACACACAAAAAGGATAAGGCACAAGCAGATCCTGACTTTGCGAATCTGAAATGCTACCTAGAAAAGAAACAGAAAAATAAAAAGTACATTACAATGATGTCGCAATGCATCGAGGGGAAAATGGACAAAAAAGCGTCTGAGGATGAAAAAGGAACAATTTCCACCCGGTCTGTGAGCAACTTGCTCCGATCTTAGCCCTCAATCCCAGCCCAGTGCTGCCACAGGAACCACCTGGTTCCCGCAAAGCATTCCTCCGCAGCCCCTCGGACGTTCACCTTCTGCAAACAGGGAGTCTGGGCTGTGCCGAGCGTGTGCAGTTGCTGAGGCTGCGTCTGGAGGGAAGTTGTGCAGCTTCGAGGGGCCCAGCCCAGTAGCTACACATCCACCTCGTGTGGCTCCAAGCTGAGCACAAAATTCCGGACAGTCCATCACATCAAGCCCATTAACGGAGTAAAGACGGAACAGGTGAATCCCGACACCCTCCGTGCAGCCACGGGCACCCTTCCCTTCCCTCTCAGACTCTGGGGCCATTGCTACCCTTTGTGTTACTCGGTCCTCCTTTTGTCCCAGCCTCAATCACTCTGATTCGTTCAATGTGTTTTGTCTTCATTTAGGGACCTATCAGCGAGCAGAATTTTGAAGCATATGTAAATACACTGACAGACATGTACAGCAATCTGGAACGGGACTCTTCCCCAGAATGCAAAGCTCTGCTGGAAAGTATCAAACAGGCAGTGAAGGGCATCCATGTGTAGGACCACAGCGCTGCGGGGCAACAGAAATTGCAAACAGCAGGAACACAGCCGGATCTGGAAGGGGCCCCTGTGCTGCGGAGGCGCGCGGGTGGCCCTACTGCATTTACGATTGCAACATTGCACTAATCCCCACCCCCCCCCCCAGCTGACATAAAAAGGAGAGAAGAACTATGATAGACTCTGTGGATTAAAAGCAATGCAGTCAAATATTAGATCTTATTTATTTTCATATGTTTTTATTTTATTTCTTCATTGCACTCTTTTGGGTTATTTTTGTTTGTTTTTGTAAAGTATATGTAAAATAAATGTGACATTTTTATATTTTATTTATTTCTAATCAAAGAGTTTTTTATCTTTTAACTGCATTTTGAAGTCTGCCATATTTTTACAAGTGTGTTTATTAATTTATTTTCCGATAGAGTTTAAAGAGAAAGGCTACTCTCGCATCACATATCTTGCTGGGTTTCAATGAGAAAACTGAAAAGCAAGAAGGAAATCCTTGGCGAAGGACTGCACTATGGTCCGGTTTGATTTTTATTGCGCACTTCTTTTCCCCCCTTTCACTGGCTTTTGTATTTGTAAACGGGCTTGCGGCGAGGAGCGGGCGGGGAAGAAATAAGATAAATAGCGCCCACTAGTGGCAAATGCGCGCTCGCAGAAGCACAGCGTACTGAAAGACCGCCTGTTCAGAATTTGTCAGCAATAATTAAATAGAGCAATCAGCAAAGTATTCGACTTGGCTGTACGGTCTTAGTTACTATGGGTTATTTATTTGACATGTTTTAAAGAAACATAAGCTTTTTTAGTGATGCAGATTTGTCTGTCTGTTTTTCAAGTCGTATCAGATAGTTGGCAACTCTTATCCCAAGATGAGAAATAAGGCTTGATGTGACCAGCCAGGCTTCCCTGCCATATGTGGCTACGCTATACAAGTGACAATATTGGTGTAGATTTGTACTTAGCAAATACAAACACGTCCAAATGGGAAAATTTGTAGGTACCATATCCCCTGAAATAGCATTTATCTTACTGGGTGGACTAGAAAGGAATGGAAAATACACGAACACGCGAAAGAACGTTACTCCCATCTGAGTAACTGCTTTGAACACTGGCGACGTTGTCTTACCCTCCTTAAGCAACAGGAAAACTTCCAATCTGATAAAAACCAAACAGGCGCTACAAAGTGTACACAACTCACACCCACACAACACCCACAGATACACGCACTCACACACACTCACACACACGGGAAATTGAGCCCGCAATCTTGAATTTCCGGGTGGATCAGAGTTTAGTAGTTGCTATAGTAAAGGCAATGTCTATTTCAGGGATTGTAAAGTAGTTAAGCATTGTTTCAAAAGTTTTTTTATATTTATTTTTTTTAAGAAAAAGGTATAGACAACCAGCTAAACTGCCTTTTTGGTGTGCACACACACCTCGTGTGCAATGTGCCTCCGTGTAAATGGACACTTGAACTTAGCGTGGGCTTCATTTTCTGTGCTATAACAAAAGTGTTTATTTTTTATTAGCCTCATGGATATGTAGATTGAAAGTGATGGCACTCACAGGCTTGATATATTCCACTGTTATTACTGTTACCTGCACAAATGAAAAGTAATATCGACAGTAATTCCACTCCCATGACACTGTGGTCATTGTTATGTACTAAGTGGGGCTTATCTTCGGATTGGGGTTCATGTGAACCCTCGAACCTTAGTTTAGTGAACATGAGATGTCTGTTCTTAGGTAGGAACGGTGTTTATTTAAAAATCAATTTAAAAAAAAGAAGAGCTACCATATGTGCTGTCTATTATAAATGGGACACCAAACAAAGTTTTCTATTAAAAGTTACGTCCTTGCAAACATTTTGCTATACAGTCCTTGATAGATGCATACAAATAAGTTCACTTATGACAAAGACGAAAGTTTAATTTGCTAAATATTTTAACAAGTCTGTTATATATTTTATTTAATTTAAAAGAAATCTCTTACCGACCTATGTATTTATTACTATAATTTACTATGACTTCGGGTTAATTTATTTGTGTTGGCATAGTTTGAGCAGAATGTTTGGTGAAATATGTTTGTATTTATTTGCCTCCTTGGTACTTGATGTGTTTTGTCATGTGCACTGATTTTTTTTTTCCTTTCAACTCTGTTAATGGTAGATACTGTAAACTGGGTCTTTTGTAAACTACAGAAAGGCAATGATGTATGCATTTTTTTTTTATTTCAAGTAGCTTGTTTGTATACTGTTTCTTCAAACGATTAATCTTTCTTACATCAAAGCAACGAAATTGTGCTCAGTGCTGTACGTTTGATGTATGGTAGGAAATAAAAATTGATAATGAGCTGTGCTGTGATCTTTCTCGGGCCACTAGCTACGGCCCACCGTCGCCATGCCACGGAAAGTTCGATCCCCGAGGAGCTCTGCTGAGATGAGCTACCGCGGAGTCGAAGGGCCCCGGTGCCTTTCAGTTGTGCCAGCCGGGCCCCTCGGCTGATGGCCTCTTCCCGAGTGGACAGTTTTTGCCAACTGATCAGTTGTCTCGGCCTTCGGTTCAGTACACACATGCGGGCCAGCGGATGCCTTCGGGGCGGGGGGACCTGCACTGGACGAATGGGTAACCAGCTCCCCTGTGGCTAGTAAGCAGGAAGACAGAGGCCCCACCCTGCGAGTTCCACAACCGCTTTGGGGACTGGGTACATCTCTGTATCCACCCAAGCCCGCTGAACTCAAAGGAAAGGAAAGTCATGGTGAGTTCTCGACAACGTCTCCTTTGCCTCTGTGTTCTTCCTCGCTAATGTCAAGCAGCCAGCTTCATTTAATTGTCCGGTTTCTGCCCAGCTTTGCACATCTGTAGGACTAGCTGACATTATACTCCATGTGGTAAAACCCCTGTACTCCATGCAATGAAGCAGAATTGACCGAAGTCTGGGTGGAACCCCAGAGGCACGCCCCGGGGTGCACTTGGGTGGACCTCCACGGGGCGGGGGTTGGCGCCCGGCAGTTAGTGACCAACATGGCTCTCAGTCACAAAAGTTATTCCTGTCGAACGGGCACATGACGCCCCCTGGGAAAACGGGTCACCAGGTGCAAAGCTGCTCGGCCGTGTTCTCAGCTCACCCTCCGCAGAGTGTGTGCATCCTGCCCCGACTGGGATTTTCCATCAGTAACTGGGGTCCGTGGCCCTGTCTCTGAACACACCAGACGAGGAGTGTGAGTCCTCTGGGAAATAAGAGAGTGATGGGTAGGCCTCATAGTCACACGACAGAAGTTTAACCGGAGGACACTTATGCCGGCCCCGCTTCCGGCTTCCATGCCCATCGGCCCAGTGAGGGACAACGAGGGGAGTACCTGCTACCGCGATGGCCGTGCAGGCTCCTGTGGAGACAGCGTGCAGAGGGAAGTCAGGCCCCGGAAAAGCGCCGGTTTCAGAGGCCCTGGGCAGGTGCACGGAAAGGCATTGCGGGCAGCAGGAACTGCATGTGCGAAGGCATGCTGGTGGGACCAATGGTCAACAGAGCAGCCTAAGGCAGTGAACAGATCAAAAACGTCGGGAGAAGCGAGGAGGCGAGTGCCCGACGGGGGCCGCGCTGTAACCGGCCACCTTGAGGGGTGTTCATTTCCAGGAGCAGACTCCAGAATGCCAGAGGAAGCTTCAGGACCACAGAACGGCGGGATCGGATTTCCGCTGGAGCTAATCATGCAAACAGTTAATGTTTTCTACGTCAAAGCGAGGCAGTCAGGCTCAGCGCTGTACCTTTGTCGTCCGGGAGAACGTAACAACTGACGGTGAGTGTTGTGCTTGTCTTCCAGCTACTACGTAGAGACCGTTCCCAGCACTGCGTGGAAGGTGCCCGGGTCTTCAGACCCAGAACTAAAATGCTGCCACTTGAACCGATGTCCTGCACGAAACGAAAGGCGCCGAATGAATCTCCGACTTGCCTCGCTGGAAGAAGTTCTGAAAACGAACCTTGCGATGATACACAGATGATTTCTTAACCGTCACAAAACTAATGTTTTCCACCTCTCCTCCCACACATCATGGCCATTTTAGTGTGCTCTGGGAATAGTGCCCTGCTATTTCCTCTCATTATTCAGCAGATAATTATAAAGTAAGCAGATTTAATTAGCTAATAGCTGTCTACACTGTCAGACACCATCAGTGGAGCCTTGGATGCTGCGTCTCGTGAAATCCTCAGACGGATTTATGGAGTGAATATCGCCCTGTCCGATTAAACTGATGAGGAAACTGGTGCTCTAGAAAGTGAGTGACTTGCCCCAGACCAGAAAACTGGGAAAAGGTGGAGACAGGATCCGACCTCTTTCTAACCTTTGGAAGGTCCAGTCCACGGGGATCGGTCTAGTTACTGACGGTCTAGAATGGTCAGATGCCGCCTCACGGTTCGTAAACAAGAGCTGGTTAAGACGGCTTGAGCCCCTGGGCTGGCTCGCCTACACTTCACGGCCACAGTGCGTGGGATCACGATCCACATTATACAAATAGAAACCTGAGGCTCAGACAGGATAAAGAGTTTGCTTGAGGCCCCGGAGATAAGTACCAGGGTCAGGATTCAACTCTGACCCGGAGGGCAGCTCCTGTCCCTTCTGCAGACCGTCATTACTGTCTTTAGACAACCCCTGGCTCGCCATCCCCCCCCCCCCAAAAGTCGCAGTCGCTGGGCAAGAGGCGGTCATTTTAATCACGACTCCAGAGACAGTTCGCAGAAGCATCATTTTCACATTTAAACCACACTCTTATGATGTATTTCTCTTGTAAGGGCGCAGCATAAAAATATGACACTTTAATAATTTATTTGATGAATTGGGATTGAAAATCTTACTACGCATTGTATTGACAGCCAAAAAAAAAAAGAAAGAAAGAAAATGTAAAAACTCATTTTTTTAGGGCAAAACAACATAATTACTGTATTCTGGCAACAGCTGCTTCGTGTGTGCTCGACAGTTTGGGATTGACCTCTGACCAATAAAAGGCCACTGCACTGACCTTTATCAGCTATTAAATATTCAAAAACATAAAGAGAACGTGAAGTTCCCTGATCTTAAGAAACAGCTGTTGTTGGGGCGCCTGGGTGGCGCAGTCGGTTAAGCGTCCAACTTCAGCCAGGTCACGATCTCGCGGTCCGTGAGTTCGAGCCCCACGTCAGGCTCTGGGCTGATGGCTCGGAGCCTGGAGCCTGTTTCCGATTCTGTGTCTCCCTCTCTCTCTGCCCCTCCCCCGTTCATGCTCTGTCTCTCTCTGTCCCAAAAATAAATAAAAAACGTTGAAAAAAAAATTAAAAAAAAAAAAACAGCTGTTGTTTTACAATTTTCCACTCAAATATGTATTATCATATATAAATACGGTCATCTTTCTTCTGTGACTGATTATTTGGTTTGAGATGAAATCGGAGTCGGACGTATGAGCTAGATATGCACTTTGGGGATTTGACACCTTAATAATGCTTTTAAAGGATCAAACTTTTAACCATGGGAAATCCTTGTAAACACTTATTTCCAAGACTGGTGTCCTTGAATTTCAAAAATGAAGAAGAGAACCTTCAAGGACCAGAAACATCTCCACCCACACAGCTGGCTGTGCCCAGGACACAGGTCACTGTCCTCTCCGACATGTCTCCACTATCGGGTTGTGTCCATTAGCATGAGTTTACTATTCCAGGAAATCTCTGCCCAGGGAGAAAAATTGAAAATATTTTCATTATTTGTTCCGGGAACTTCTTCACAATGCATTTATCTGAACAGGAACTGCTCAAGGTACTCTCAGAGTAAATACCCGTCTCAGGACAACAGCCGGCCCGAAATGACTGTTCTCTCTTCTAGACTCACTTTGACCCAGCTTTGCTGTGGCGTCTCTTCTAAACTGTTATGTCGTGAATCTATCCCATTCCAATTGCACTCTTATTAAAAAGTCTTCCTTAAATCAGACCCCCCAGGCCACACAAACATCCCCCCATTGCAAAGACTCTGCCAGGGTAAACTAAGTTTTGTGTTATCAACAGATCATTTTGTCTGGATTCTGTGGGAACGGCATTCGACACACCCAAGTAATTCCCACACACAGCCAGGAATCCATATCTGGATCAATTTTTCAGTAAGCAGGTACACCCCTGGATCAATTTTGAATCATCCAGCAGCTAAGAGCTTGACTCTAAACATTTTCCACAACCTCACTGGATACTTCTGCAAACATAAAGCAAAACGGAATGCTTTTACTCTCTCCCACATGCCCTTTTCCATCTCCCTCAGATCATCTAGATCGGTAGGAAAGGGTAAATAGTCCACAGAGCCAGGGGAGGAAGAAGAAAAGGAGTAGAGGGTAGAGGGGGTGAAGGGGAAAGAGCGCCGGAAGCCGAGCAATCCCACCAGCCTGACGGCAGGGCCCGGGAGGTGGATGGATCGGGACTGCAGGGCGGCCCGCCGACAGCGAAGCTTCTTATATTCCCGCTTTTATGTAATTTGGCCTTAATAAAAGTACCTGGGGAATTGTCTCTTGGGGAATTGCCCTCCACAGGCCCCTGGGAAAAGAACCATTGGGGAAAGAAACTAAGGTCCCGCAAGGAAATTGTGCAGCCCTACATTAGCCCTTGCCACCCCCTATAAAGGCTCCGCTACCTAAAGGAAGGATAGCCCCATACATTTCCCAGCCAAGGAAGGAAAAAATGGATTTGAAAGCCCCACTCCAGTTAAGTACAGAATGGTTCATTAGTTCCTAGGTGCATGGTCTCTCTGAGAATGTGTAAGGCGTGGGTTTCTAGGGCCTTCTTGGCCCCTTCCTGGCACCTCGGACCGAGGCGAACACTTTTGTTCCTTAAGCCACAAGTGGTTCAGAGAAACAACTAAGAGGTCACGTCCCTGTAACTGTTCCACTTGAGGTGTTGAGAGATAGATGACCTTTCATGAAAACAGCAAAGCAAATGCTTTTAGATGATAGACAAACATAGATACATAACGAAAACAATGTAAGAAATTAATCAATAAGCAAAGGGCAGGAGGGAACATTATGAGAAAATAACCATGTTATTCCTTAAAGGGTGATTACACATAGGAACACTTTTAGAATCAGGTAATGCCAGAAAACATAGATGACGCACGCTACAAGGAAATTGCTGGCAAATATAATGCCACGTTTGCCACAATAAAGCGGCCAATTCAACCCACTGCTGTTGCCTGTGTCCGTTTTTATTTTTGCTTTTTTTGTCACTTTTTCGCCGACTCCGTTCATCCTTCCCGCTGGAGCGGGACTCCGGCAAAAGAGAAGAAACAAAGACAAGAAAAACGATCATTCCTCGGTAACATAAGGATTTTGAAAAGTAAGTAAAAAGTGAATCCAAATTCCTTGCATGGAACAGAAGGTGATTCATGGGTCCGGACACGCACAAAGCCTGCTCCCTGTTTCCATAGGTGCTCCAAAACACTCTGTGTGTATGTGTGTATGTGTTAACATTTGTTCGGTGCTCAGGGTTCGCCGGGCACTGCTCAAGTGCTCTGCGTACATTATTTAACTCTCAGTACAATTCTGTGAGTTAAGAATCCTAATCATTACACATTCTGAAAAGATTCGCACAAAGTGGTTAAGTAACTTGTGCACAGCTGGGGACGGCTTACCCCTTCACGTCTGCTCAGCCCTCCCCTAAAGAGCCGCCTTGTTCCATCTGTCCCGTGCAGACTCTCCTCCCAGCCTTCCTGCCCTTCCAGCACCATCTGCAATAGTTGGGGCCGAGCGCCGCATTACGGCTGGTGCCACCGGAGATACAAAAGTATCTTGGGTGTATTGAGTTGAATAGACTACGGTTTTAAAATGAAAATTCCCCTTTTCGTTTTACTTATTTTCAATGTAACTGCTAGAAAATGTGAAGTTACACGTGTGGACTTCACTACACGTCTATCCAACGGTGCTTTCTGACCATTCCTTCTGCAAGAAGCCAGAAGAACATTCAAAACGAAAATCTAAGAACATATTCTGCTTTTTCACCTTTTCTACAGCTTAGAAGTCAATAATGATTTTTGTTTGTTTTTTTTCAGGGAGAAATCCTCCAGCTATGAAAACATATGAGATTATTATAATTTTTATGTATTCAGACAAAGAAACAAAGTAGCTAATCAGACCATAAAATCCATAGGTATACCAAATAAGCTAGCATAACCTGAAAATCTAATCATTTTAGCTTGCTTTTTTTTTATAATAACCAATCTACAGAATCAAATTCTGATTTAAACGATCACTCATAGGGGTGCCTGGGTGGTTCATTCGGTTAAGCATCCAATCCTTGATTTCAGCGCAGGTGATAATCTCACAGTTTGTGAGACAGAACCCCAAGTCAGTGCAGAGCCTGCTTAACATTCTCTCTCTACCTCTCTCTGCCCCTCCCCTGCTCACATGCTCTCTCTCTCTCCCTCTCTCTCAAAATAAGTAAATAGTTTTTAAAGAAATAAAAGATCACTATAATAGTTGGAATCTTTTTCAGTACATAGCTACATATAGTGCTGACTTAGAAGCTTAGAGAGCCTAGAGGAAATTAGAAAACCCAGAAAGGGGGTCCTGGTTGGCTCAGTCAGTAGAGCATGTGACTCTTGATCACAAGGTTGTGAGCCCCATGTTGGGCATGAAGCCTACTTAAAAAAAAGAAGAAGGAGAAGGAGAAGAAGGAGGTGGAGGAGGAGGAGGAGGAGAAAGAAAAAAAAAAACATCAGGTGGATTTCTTGTCTTTTACACAAGCACAATCTTTTGTTGATTAAAGAAACTGAGTTCATTACTGCCACAGGAAGAGAGCATCACTTCTGGAAGGGGAAAGACAGTCATGGGTTATTTATACTGTGGGGTTCTGGTTGAAGACAGATCTTTCTATGACAGTGCCTAACTAGGATCGGGTCATTTACGTGATATGATGGCTTACAATCATTGGACATGGGTTAAGAGGTGAGCATTCTGAAGGGAGTCTTGGAGAGCAAATAGATGTTTGATGCTATCTATTGAAAATTGACTGCTCTGACGTCCATTTAAATAGATTTGGGGTTGGGGGGGGTGTTCTGAAATGAAGAATAAAGTTATTTGCAGCTTTATCTTCCTGGGCAGAATTTCCTGGAATTGAAAAGTCAAGTGGATAAAGACACTATAACAATATTAATTAGTTGTATCAATGTATACGGTAAGCTGTGTGAGATAGATGGTTTCTGCTCTCCAAGGTAAATCTTCAGAGATTTTATGGTGGGGGTTAAGGAATCCTGAGGCCTTAAGGCTGACAGGGATGGCCTACTGTGGGGACAAGCTAGCCAACGTCAGCAGGAGTCTCTAGGCAAAGGGACGCCACAGGTTCTCAGAATGTTGCAGGAGCAAGCCACTATCTACTAATGACCATAGCACAGCCTGACCCTAGACGCCTCGATCCAACACTCCTTTACTGTGTGTGTCTGGGAAGGGATTAATCAAAAGCATACACGCTGTCTTCGCCCCCAGCACACAGACACACGAACCTTAAGTCAAAGTTGATGAGCACCCAAAAGAGTCATGTCTAATGTAACCCAAAAGCTGCTGAGCATATGTAATCTTAGAAAGTCTCTCCACAAAGCAGGTATTTGTACCTATATTTTACATAAGGCTCAAGAGAGTTAAGTCCTTCAAACCCAGGTCTGTCTAACTCGAAATATCATGGTTGTCCCCACATTATATGCAACCTGGTCCTTGACTGAGAAAAATATTGGACCTGGGAAGGGGAGGAAGTAGATGGTAGAAAGTAAGTTGGGAACACCAGCTGGGAGGCTACTGCAAAGGCTGAAAAGATGGTGAGGGCGTGACCAAAGGTAATTACAGTGAAAGTTAGGAGGAAGGCCAAGTTCAAAGAAACATTTATAAAGGTAGAATTATTATAACTTTGAGATTAGCTAAGAAAATTCACACACATGATAGATGATAGATAGATAGATAGATGATAGAGACATAGAAACACAAAGACATAGAGACATAGATGATGGAGATGACAGATAGAGACATAGAGACACAGAGACAGAGACATAGATGATAATGATAGACAGACAGATAGATACAGATCCATATATGGATAGATATAGACGGATAGATGATAGATAATGATAGATGATAGATACATACATACACACAAACATAGATGATAATAGATGATAGATATAGATATATAGATGGATAGATATAGATAGATGGATAGATGGATAGGTGATAGATATAGACAGATGACAGATATAGATTGATGGATAGAGACAGATGATAATGATAGATGATAGGTAGATAGATAGAGATAGAGATACATAGATGGGTAGATACAGATAGATGGATAGACAGATAGATAGATAGATAGATGATAGATATAGATAGATGATAGTTTTGTTTGTTTGTTTCTCTTTACTACAGGTGGAAAAAAAAAACCTCTGAAGCTGAGCTGATCATCTAACGCTGGGCTTCTCAGGTGTGGTGAGCAGGCCACAGTGAGTCCCAGGGGTGCCCCGTAATCTCTCAGGGGTGCAGCAGTTTCAGAAGAACAGGAAGGGGACTATAATCCAAATGATTATTCCTACAGAAATCCCCTTTATCAGTTTGGTTCTTAAGAATTGCACATAAGCTGTGGATGCCCTGGGTTAGTTTATACAGGCTAACATTTTGTTAATGGGGTGCAGCTCGTCTCTGCAAATGTATTTTTGTCCGCTGTGCCTTATGTTTGCGTTGATTACATTTTCATTGTCTTGTTTTGTTGATACAGAAGTGAAGCAAGGGCCCAAAACTGACTCGTCGACGTGGAAACGAAGAGACGGCAATTCTAACACAAGTATTTCAACCTAGAAAACATACTCCCGTGAGGCAGACACTAACACTCTCCCCACTGATAGACGGGGAGACTGAAGCATGTAGGGATTTCCTAAACTGGGATCACGTGGGGCGCCTGCGTGGTTCGGTCGGTTAACCATCCAAGACTCTTGATTTCAGCTCAGGTCATGATCTCACAGTTCGTTGGTTTGAGCCCCACATCAGGCTCTATACTGACAGCGCAGAGCCTGCTTGGGATTCTCTCTCTCTCTCTCTCTCTCTCTCCCCCCCCTTCTCTCCCCTAAAATAAATAAATAAGCATTAAAAAACTAAAAGCCACAAACTGCACTCTTAATAAATCAATCAATAAACTGGACTTATAAAGCCTCTAGGTGGCAGAGCTTGGGTTTGAACCCCACCATTTGGGGTCTGGAGCCTGCATCTGTAAGCACTCCATACTCTGCCACACAGCTAACAGGGGAGCCTTTTCTCTTATCGCCCAAAATCTGTGAGATTTTTTTTTTTTTTTTGCCGAACGAATGACAATTTTTAAGCCATTATCTATACTTAGTATCAGTACTAATGGAGCACCTGCTAAGTGTGAAAAAAGGAAGGGCGTTAGCACTGGAATGAGCTGGTTCAACTTGAATGGCAACCCACAAACCTCTTCATTCACAGGGGGCAGCTGGCATTGCGATATGCTTCTTGATCTTAATGCCGTGTTGAAGGAAACAGTGAAAGTTGGAAAATTACCTTCGGACACCAAATATACACATTCTTAGCGTTCTTTGTAAAGAACCAGGAAGTGAGTTTGGTTTTTCACCCTGAAGTGCGCTTTCTAATAAAAGGGAAGGTGTAAGTGCTAATTGAGATTTTTCTTTCTTTCTTTCTTTCTTTTTAATGATTTTATTTTATTTTTAAGATAGAGCGAGCAGGGGAGGGGCAGAGAGAGAGGAGGACAGAGGATCCAAAGCAGGCTTGGTGCTCACAGCACAGAGCCTGATGCGGGGCTCGAACTCAGGAACCGAGCCGAGAGGTCATGACCTGAGCTGAAGTCAGTTTCTCACCTGACTGAGCCACCCAGGCGCCCTTAATTGAGATTTTCCTTAAATGAAGAATGAAATAAAGATATTTTTAATTACCCTGATACTGCTAATGAAATCATCTCTCAGATTTTATGCAGCTTTGTTAAGTTGGGATCTCAAAGATAGTCAGTGTCAGAAGTATGATGACCCTATAGCTTTAAAAGCAAAATATCATAATTTCTAATGTTGAGGATAAGACCGAATTTCCTGAATGAAGCAAACTACAGATCAAACAGTTCAATCACCTGGAGTTAATACTTGCACCAAACTTGATTATTTTTTCACTCAGTGGAGAAAGAAACCAATGCCCCATTATTGGATATACTTATAAACTATACTAAGATCAAATACATGCCAAAATGCTTTCAGAGACACATGCGACCAAGGAACGGATCAGAAATCCATTTTCAGCTATTATCCAAGTTAACATTGAACCTCTCAATGTTTCGGTGGGAGGCATTTGTCACCTTAATACCTTTGAAGCACTGAAATTACAAAGAAGTGGGAAATCTTGGCATTATTTCTGGGTCCATGTTCAATCAGATATCCAGAACTTCCTGCCAGAGCCCCTGAACAATTGCTATCCTCTGAATGACTAATAATTACGCCAGGATTTTCTAATTTTGCTGGGTTTTGTTTTTTATGTTTTTTTTCCAAGTATAATTACCATACAGTGTTATATTAGTTTCAGGTGTGAAATAGAACGATTCAACAAGTCTACATGATTCTCAGCGCTCGCCATGACCAGTGTGCTCCTAATCCCTTTCATCCATTCCACCCTTCCCCCAATCCAGCTCCTCCCTGGCAACCAACACTTTGTTCCGTACACTTAAGTCTTTTTTGTTTTTCTCTCTTCTTGTTTGCTCATTTGTTTGGTTTCTTAAATGTCATATGTGCGTGAAGTCATGTGGTATTTGTTTTTCTCTGACTTATTTCACTTAGCATATTATATCCTCTAGACCCATCCGAGATTTTCCAATTTAATATAAAGAGTAAACACTTAATTGTGTTAGATTTTTTTTTAATGTTTATTTTTGAAAGACAGAGCGTGAGCAGGGAGGGGCAGAGAGAGAGGGAGGCACAGAATCTGAAGCAGGCTCCAGGCTCTGAGCTGTCAGCACACAGCCCGATGTGGGGCTCGAACTCACGAACTGTGAGATCATGATCTGAGCCACCCAGGCGCCCGGATTTGGTTTATTTGAAGCTAACAGTAAGACCCAATTAAGAGGAGCTTTAACATCATGGAAAGTTCTTTCTCTCGTTCTCTCTCCAAGAAGTTGGATCGCTCTAGTTCTATCCACCTTTCTATTTATTGATTTTATTTTTGAAAGAGAGAGAGAGAGCATGAGCAGGGGAGGGGCAGAGGACAGGGAGAGAGAATCCCAAGCAGGCTCCGTGCTGTCAGCATAGAGCCCAACACAGGGCTTGATCTCACCCAGGGGGACACCACGACCTGCGCTGAAATCAAGCGGCAGAGCCTTAACTAACTGAGCCACCCAGGGGCCCCTTTCTGATCCTACCCCTAGGTTGCAGCCACAAGGTCATCACGAGTCAAAATAGCTGCTGGATCTCCGGCCATCTCTCCTGCATCCCAGGCTGAGAGAAGGATGGCAAGAAAGAGAAAAGAGCAAAAACCAGAGCCACAGAGCTCAGCCAAGTCCCTTGAACCAGCCCCCACGTTAGTGACCTCGACTTACCTCACTCCAGTAGAGTCGGGTGTGGGCGGTGAGGCGGGGAGCAGACCTGCCCCCCCCCCCCCGGCAGCCCTCCTCCTTCCGGGCTTCTCCCTCCCTTCCAGCCTCTCTCCCTCCTCTGGGTGCCTCCTGGGACCAGACGCACAGCTCCAGCCTCTCCCACCCAAACTGCCCTCGGGTCAGACCACGCCCCTCTCAGCCCCCCCGCGCTCTCTCGCTTGCCCCACCCTGTGTGGGGGAGCCCTGAGCCAACAGAGGACACCCCCTTTCTTCCACTACCCAGTGGAGGTGAGGTCGGGCTGTTTCAAAGTGTGAATGAGTTCGGGTTTAATGGCAGACAGTTTTGCCTGGCACACGGTAGGACTTTTCAAGCCCCCTCTGCCCGTTTCTGCTTATTTTTAATAATCACAGCTGGGCTTTTTTTCCGGATCTGTGCTAAATCCTCACGTGTGGGCAGGAAAGGGAGTCAGGGCGGGCAGGGGCTCAGGAGCCCAAACGTCGAGCCTCACAGATCCCAGAGGCTCTGAGGTCTGGCTGAGTTAGTCGTTATTCTGCTTTGTGTTTAGGTGTAGTTGACAATGTTACATAACATTGTCAGGTGTATAACATCCTGACTTTATATTTGTGTGTATTATCAAATGACCAGCGAGTGAAGTCTAGTTAACATCCACTGCCGTGCCCAAATTTATTTTCTTGTGATGAAAAATTTTCAGATCTATTCTTAGCACCTTTCACATATACAATAGAGCATCGTTAAGTGCAGTCATTATGCTGCACGTTACATCCCCAGGGTTTATTTGCTGTATAGCTAGGAGTTCGTACGTTTTAACCCGTTTTGCCCACCCCCTATCCAAACGCTCTGTATCTGTGAGCTGGGGTTTGTGTGTGTGTGATGCGTTTGTGTTTCAGATTCCACATGTGCGTGAGATCGCTGTGCATCTTTCTCTGTCTGACTTCTTTCGTTGACCATAATGCTGTCAAGGTCCACGCACGTTGTTACAAGTGGCAAGATTTCATTCCTTTTTAGGGTTAACAGTCCACTGTGTATATATATATATATATATATGCCACACCTTCTTTATCCATTCGTACATCCATGGCCACTTAGGTTGCTTCCGTGTCTTGCTTTGTAAACAATGCTGCAGTGAGCATGGGGGTGCATTTTCAAGTAAGCGCCTTTGCTTTCTCTGCACGAGGACCCAGAAGTGGGATTGCTGGATCATCCGGTAGTTCTATTTTCTATTTTCAGTGTTTTGAGGAAACTCCCTGCTGTCTTCCAGAGTGGCTGCACCAATTTCCATTCTCCCCAACAGTGCACCAGGGTTCCATTTTCTCCACATCTCTGCCCACGCTCGTTATTGCTTGTCTTTTGGTCACAGCTATTCTGTCAGGTGGGAGGTGACATCTCACTGCGGCTTTGGTTTCTATCTCCCTGGTTACGAGCGATGCTGAGCACGTTTTCATGTGGCTGTTGGCCGCCTCTGTGGCTTTGGGCTAGGATCTTGAAGAAGGAGCGAGGAACTGCAGTCTCATAGAAAGACGGTGGGGCTGCTGAGATGGCTGGGAAAGGGTGTGGTGCTCTCGCTCCAGCGCTGCCCCAGGGGTCTGGGGGCAGTGACGCTCTGGAGTCCCCTCGGCAAGGCTGCTGCTGCTGCCCAGCTAGAACTGCCAAGGGAGCCATATCTTCTCACCCCTGACCCCTCTTGACTGTTGTACAAACCCGGGGGAAGACTACCGCAGCTCAACTCTCGGATCGCCCCTCTTGGAAGGGGACATACAATGTCTCAAGGCTGTCCTGTGGGGCTGAGCCAGAGTTTCCCTCTGTGGACCCTCTCCGTGGACTTTCTTGACATCCCACCCTTGAGGGCCTCCTCGTCCCTCCTTCCAAACTCCCCTGCCAGTTTTTCCCGGGAGCATTTCCCAATGTTACATGCCCTGGAGTCCTGGTCTTAGGGACTTTGGGTGAAGGACCCAAGTAAGACAGCACAGGGAGAAGGGGAGTAGCCAGTGGGCAGAGTAGGGGCGTGGCTAAATACAAGCCTTATCACTTCACCACCCTGCCTACACCTGACCTCTTTTTTTTTTCCAGTTTCTCTGGGAAATACTAATCAGCATACATCACTGTGTGAGTTTAAGGCACACAGCATAATAGTTTGAATTACATCTATTGTGAAATGTTTAACACAATAGGTTCAGCTAACATCCACCTTCCCATATAGATACATGATCTCTTACTTTGAGGGCATAGAGGGGCCGGGCACCCACAGGCAGCCCGATGGTGGGATCGTCCTCCTCTACATTTCACTTTGAAACATCTCAACCGCAAATCGTCGTTTTTCACTTTCACCCAAACATATAAAATAATGATTCATATTAGCAAAAACTGTAAGGCACTTAGGTAAGACATTTGATATAGAGTTAAAAACATCTGTATCTGTTTGAACACAGGGGTTTTATTTTTTATTTTTTTTCTACTTCTCCTCTAAAGGTTTTGGCACTAAATAGGCAGAGCTTGAAAAATATTACAGCCTGACTCATGTTAGCTAATGTTATATAGATTTAGAAAAACAAATTGGCCAAGACAGTTTTTCAAAACTGCTATGCAATAATCTAATGCTAATTTCTCTGCTGCAGTTACATTTGGATGTGGCACTAAACAATGAGTAAATCAACTTTTCAATAGCCTTTTTTAGCCTGTTCCTATGACTGAATTATACACATTTCCCACGATGCTCTTAATTTCAAAACTCATTTCCTATCATAGTGCATATCATTTTTCTGCACGTTCCCTCATGAATTTCAGGCTGTTTCTATATTTGATTCCTCAAGCACCTGATTTAGTTAGGGAACTCAATGTGAGGAAAGCTTATGTCACATATAGATAAATGCTTTACTCTTCAGTAAGAAGGTTGGGTTACACGACCTGTGGAGAGGAACTCATTAAAATGCAGGGGTGAGGGTTATGTATTTCACGCACTGTGACAACACTGACCCGGTTTCATCACCTTTCAACAACCTATTTTAATTTGTTTTCCTTCCCTCTTTTTTGTCCTCATAATTCTTTTCCAGTCAACCCTATGCATTATTCTATTTGAAAATTAGTCCAATGTATTCTCTGATTTAATTTGGCCCAGAGCCCTGGTTGGTAGATTTGTAGTCAGTTGATATCTACTCTCTATTTTGCAGACCCAGAACAATTTCTCTTAATAATGTCCTTTAATGGTCCCTAAAGCATTTGAAGGCTTTTGCTGAAACTACACCTATTAAAGTTTACTTTTATCCGCCTGGGGAAATCCAAAGAAGTATTCGGAAAAGAGTACAACATAATGTGACCATCAGTGTGCAACTTCCTCACGAGACGATGTGTGGCAGGACATCTTCTCAAGCCACAAGGGAATGCGGTCTCCTCCCTTCAGCGGGTGCACGAATGCCCTATCAGAGAAGATGGAAATAGTGAGCTCCACAAAGCTACGCTCTCAGCATGTGACTGAAACTAGAGCCACTCTGGGTATGTTCTAACCACATCACCCTGCTGACTTGGGCAGGTTCATCAGGACTCCTAAACATGTCTGGGTCACATCACTGGCGAGAGAAGCCAGACAGTGCCGAACTGACTCTCCGTTTCTCCCAATGTTTTTGTTTGGACTACAGGGCGGGGATGCCCAGGTTTCAAGTGATCCCAGAGACAGTCAAGCCCCAGTTTCAAAGGCAATTCTTAAAACTACAGCTCCAGGCCACCCCCCCCCCCAAAAAAAGGTGCTCCGATTCCAGAGAGAAGTCTCTGGAATAAAGGGAAAGTGAGGATCAGGAGAAGCCCACCAGCCACTCCAACAAGGGATGTTTGAATTTTACTTCAGTGGCAAAGTAGGGCCTCAGAAGGAAGCCCAAGGTGGAGTTGAAATTGATTTTTCTTTCTTTTTTAAAAATGATTTTCTGTAACGATCCCATCGGAATCAAGACTTTCCGAAGCTGAGAGTCACAGCTCCTTTATGGGATGGGTAGTTGTCCTTAATGAGGAGAGGACTGGGGTGCAGCTCTTGGCTCTGTTAGTTACTACCTGTGTGAGCTGGGATGAGTTTCATAACCTTTCTTTAAAAAAAAATTTTTTTAAAGTTTATTTATTTTTGAGAGAGAGAGAGAGAGAGAGAGAGAGAGAGAGAGAGAGACAAAGCGTGAGTAGGGGAGGGGCAGAGAGAGAGGGAGACACAAAATTCGAAGCAGGCTCTCCAGGCCCTGAGCTGTCAGCACAGAGCCGGATGCGGGGCTCGAACCCACGAACTGCGAGATCATGACCTGAGCGAAGTCAGATGCTCATCCGACTGAGCCACCCAGGCGCCCCTTCACAACCTTTCTTGGCCTCAGTTCCTCCCACTATCTAAAGTATCAGTTTAATCTAATTCAATATTTGTTGCATTTCCACCTAGGAATAAAAGGCCCAGTCTCCTATATGAATTCCTTGAACAACTCAAAGCTCATCTCTGATGAGGACAAGACCTAGACTGGATTTCTTTTTGATGTTGGGCTATGGCAGGGGGCAGAACTGGGAACCTCTGTTTTGTTCAATGCATTTAACCTCTGTCTTATTCGAACCAACCAACACACGCTGCCAGCCACATCTAGTAAGGAAGAACTGAGATCCCAGGAAAGAGACGCTGAGGCGCAAATTTGCATGGAGGATGTTTAGTGGGAGTGTCCATGCAATCACGTCCTGTGGGAGCAGAACCGGGCAGATAGGAGAGCTGAGCTGTGATCCAGTCCATGCAAAGACTTCAGCTGAGCTCAGCGGAGACTCTGGAGCCCAAATGGCTCCACACTGAGGCAAGGGAGCTGGGCCTTGAAACTCCCCCCGCCCCTAGATGAGTCCTTAGACCCTACCAGCTCTGTGGAGGGGGCATGGCCGGGCCAAGGCAGCTTACTTCAAGAGAAGGGCCCAGCTGCAAGCTGGCTAGCCACACTCCCAGAAACTGGGGTGAAGGGGTGTCAGTGCTTCAGCCCGGTAGTGAGGGACTGGGGGGTGCCCCCGGCACTCACTCCAAGCACAATCATGTAAGAGGAAGTTCTTTTTCTCCTCACTGCATGGCAAAGCCAGATGTATTAAGTGCTATTGTAGAGGGAAGATCAACTCTGCCCGACGAAGCCAAAGAAAGTGTTGTGGAGGCAATAATATTTAAGCTGGGATTTGAGGAACGGATAGAATTCTGGAAAACTAGATGGAAGATGGGCTTTCTAAGTGAAGGAAACAGTGAAAAGAGGAATAAAAAATGCATTTTTTTAGAGGATCAGGTCTGGGGAGGCAAATATCACTCGGCCAGATTTAACTAGCGCAAAAGGTAAGAAAGGGAAAGTAAGTAAAGAAAAGTTGCAGAAACAAGAATGGCACAAATGAGAGATAGAATGAGCAAGACCAGACACAGGGCAAGCTCCTGGTGTCTAGAGGGCAGAATCCTAGCCTAGAAGTGACACTCACTCGGGAACTGAGTTTGTGGGGTCCGTTTCACTGAACTTCCACAAGATAAAATAATAGCTCCGGGCAGCGTTACTTACAAGTATTAGAAATGTCCTCAAGGGCTAGTTTCAGAATCCTTGGGATATTGAAGAGAATTGAGATTTAACTCGTCTCCACCCCGTATGCTGCTGGCATCCAGCACTTTCCCTCGCACACATTAGGGTTCCCAGAGGGACCGTGTTCTTCTGGTGGCTTCTCCCTCTAAAACCCCGCTTCCGGGATTCTGGCCAACACTCAAAGCGATGGCAGAAGTCCACATGACTTCCTCCACTTGTGAACACCTGTCAGACAAGTTCATGAGCTAGCCGGAGTTCACACAGCCCCGGAACTAAAGCCAGGTAGGTCTCCCTGCCCCCAAGCCTGTCCATTCTGTATTTATATTAACAAATTCAAGGGAAGGGGGCGGGGTAGGGGAAACCTCCTGGTACATGCAGAGACTGTACTGAGTTTTAATGTTTAACATATCTTCTAAAGAACTTAACATAATGTATAAAGTATGCTCATCACTCACATGTATGCCAGCCTAGTTATTATGAGAGATTCTTGAATAAACTCCTTTCTCTGATTCACAGTGTATGTCTTTTTAAAAATATGTGGAACTTCATCTATCTTTATAAGAGCCAAGTTAGCAATAATTGGATAAAGAATACAACATTATAAATGCTTACAATTTTGTTACTAATTCATAAACTATTCATTTCATTTAAAAAGAGTAATAAACGGATACAATTTTGACTATATAATTTACGGTAATGGACTCATTCTCTCTTGGCTCTGTGGAAAAGCGGACAGAAATGCAAAGCATGTGACTACTTTTAATATATATTGGAAATAGCCCTGCTTTATTACATTTCATGAAAGGCACAGGAAAAACGTCTCCACCACGCTCGTTTTTTGTGTGACTCCTGGTGAAAATAACAATGACGATGTTTGTTGTTATTATTTGATACCTGGTTGTATTTTGTCTTGCAAATTATTCTTTATTGACACACAAATACATTAAGAAGGTAAATATAGAAAGGGGCACCTGGGTGGCTCAGTCGGTTAAGCGTCCGACTTCGGCTCAGGTCACGATCTCACGGTTTGTGGGTTCGAGCCCCGCGTCGGGCTCTGTGCTGACAGCTGGGAGCCTGGAGCCTGCTTCGGATTCTGTGTCTCCCTCTCTCTCTGCCCCTCCCCTCTCATGCTCTCTCTCTCTCTCTCTCTCAAAAATAAATAAAAACATAAAAAAAGAAGTAAATATAGAAAAAAATGCACTGAAAATCAGGAAACACAAATATTAAAAAGAGATTTTACAAAATGTTAGTATTTAAATGTACACAGAATTCATTAGCAGCCATTTCCTACAGCAGTAAATTCCTTCTCCTTACCTTCCCCCTATACGTCCTCAATAATTGTCCTAACATGTATTTTTATAAATATGTTATCACTGGAGAGGTGAGTGGGAAAATCTTAACAGTTGAAACCTTTCTCATAAACCACGCTGAAGGAAAAAAAGGCCTGTAATTGTATCCAGAAAACACTACCGGGTACTTCTGTGCACCATGCTGTTCTCAGAAAACGTGGAAGGAGGATCTAAACTTTGCTGTGATCATAGATGCCAATCTCATTCATGAGAGTGGAAGGAAGGGACGGTGAGTTAAAACAGGAAAGCTATCGTGCAGCTAGACATTTTGACCCCTTCTTCGTCTTTTAAGTTGCATTTCCCAAAACAATGAGACCAGCAAGGAGAAAGGAACTGTCATGAGAGAGGAGGCCACCGTGCAGCTGAGTGGCTTATGTCCAGGCTCCGTGGTGCCTGGAAGGGGATGAATGGGGGTGCAATCTGGTCATCATGAGCCTTGTGCCCTGGCCTGGAGTGTGCCACCAGAGGACATGGCTGCCTTTTCCTAGTGCTTCCATTTAAACGGGCCCCTGTGTTTGTAATTTACTCAAAGGAAGCTGAAGTCCTCGAAATAGCCTTAAAGCAAGAGTATATAGAAAGTGCAGAGTAGTTAGAAAGCGGATGTTTAAGGGGTGGGTGAGAGAGACCTACAAAGAAAAAAACAAGAACTAAAAGCCAGAAATGTAAGAGAAGCACTAAGAGAAAAATAGCATCATAGAATTCAGGGAAAAGCCTCAGAATTCAGGGAAGAATATAATGAACAATGCTGAATGTAAAAAACAAGTCCAAAAGACAATAATTGAAATTTGTCCTTTGAAAAAGGTCATCTGTAGGTCACTTAGGACCTTCCCAGAGCATTAGCACGTCAGTGTCAGGGGCAGAAGAGAGAAGAGAAGGAGACAAGCCAGCAGCTAGAAGGACAAGCAGGTTCAAAGGAATCCTTTTGTTTCTCATGGAAGAGACTTGAACGTGATTTTAGGCTGATGGGAAGAAACTGGTAAGAGGCATGGATATTATTTATAAAGAAATGTGCTTGAATAGCAGGGTTTTTTTAACCTTTTTTATTTATTTTTGAGAGACAGAGACAGAGCACGAGGTAGGGAGGGGCAGAAAGAGAGGGAAGCACAGAATCTGAACCAGGCTACAGGTTTTGAGCAATCAGCACAGAGGCCAATGCGGGCCTCTAACCCACGAAACTGAGCTGAAGTCAGACACTTAACCAACTGAGCCACTCAGGGCCCCCAGAATAACAGTTTTGAGATCCTTTTTTTAACCTCTTTTATCTTCTTTCAACTATCTATGTTTTATATCCCCCACCATCAACCTCATATTACTTTCCTGTATCAAGTACACTTTTGGTCTATTAATTTGTGTTTATTACAATCATTAGTGTAATATCTTGTTAATGGCATCTCGTTATGATAATTTTATGCTGTTGAAAATACTATTTGCAACATACAGATGTTACAGGCCACATTCTCTCTCTCTATTTTTTCTATAAAGTCCATAAGTGTAGAAGGCAAATAGATTTTTAAAAATTCATTATTCTTTACAAAAAGATTATTAAGGTCATCCTGTTAGCCTAGGAAAATTTCTATGGAAAGTTTCTACTTAAAATCATCACATTGGTCATACAGCGAAGGGTCAGTTTCAAGAAATTCTAACAAGGGAGAATTAACACAGAGCTAAAAATTTAAATTTGCTTTCTACCAGCCTTCTTACTTCTAGGTATTGACCCAAGAGAAATGAAAGCATCCATAAAAATATTTGTACACGAATGTTCGTAATAGTTTTATTTGTGATAGTACTCAACTAAAAATGACCCAAATGTCCAGCAACAAGAAAATGGAAAAACAAATTGTGGTACATTCATGCAATAGAATGCTTCTCAGTAATAAAAGGTAGTGAACCATTGATGCATGCAACAACATCATGGTGGAGAAAAATACCAGACAAAAGAAGAAACAGCATATTCTGTATGACCTTATTTATATAAAATTCTAAAAAAAAAATAAAAAGTAATCTATAGTTCTAGAAAGTATAAATTGGTCTCAAGGATAAAGGGTACCAGAGAAAGATCATGATCTTATTCAGCCAGTTGCAATAGACAGAATGTTTGTTTGAGTTGGTTTCTATAAGGATAGAAATATTGAGGGACGCCTGGGTGGCTCAGTCGGTTAAGTGTCCGACTCTTGATTTCAGCTCAGGTCATGATCTCTCGGTGCATGGGCTCAAGCCCGGTGTTGGGCTCTGGGCTGACAGAGTGGAGCCTGCTTGAGATTCTCTCTCCCTCTCTCACTGCCCCTTCCTCACTTATACTCTCTCTCAAAATGAATAAATAAACAGGTTTTAAGAAGAATATAAATTTTGAGAGCATGAAAAGTACTGGAAGTTAAATTTTCTTAATTTCTAGGTATTTCAGAAATATTTAGCTTAGATTGTCTCTAAGGCAGTCAGTCAGAGTATAGTTCCTTTAATTTAAGAGATTTTGTAATCTAATTTATTAATACTATCCAGATGTGGGGATACACAATCACAGACATATAAATATGATGTAGACAGTGTAGCTTTATGAATTCAATTCAAAATTTTGCCATGGGTCAAAGATAAACACAGGATTGCATACTTACTGTTTTCTTTTAATGTTTATGTATTTATTTGGGGAGACAGAGAGAGAAAGCATGAATGGAGGAGGGGCAGAGAGAGAAGGAGAGAGAGAGAATCCCAAGCAGGCTCCATGCTGAGCCTTGATCTCATGACCATGAAATCATGACCTGAGCTGAAATCGAAAGTTGGATGCTTAACCAACTGAGCCAGCCAGGTGCCATACTCACTGGTACATTTAAAAAAGCTGTTCTCTTCCCAAAGGGTATGAATCCTTAATTGATTTGAAATCAAAATAGAAAAAGTAGACAGAGCAGACTAACAAATAGTTACAAGATCTCTACAAACCATCAGTGTACTTAGAGAGATCACAAAATGGATTGACCATAAAACCAAAAGAAGCCAGTACCAGGGGCACCTGGATGGCTCAGTCAGTTACACATCTGACTCTGCATTTCAGCTCAGGTCATGATCTCATGGTTTCTGAGTTCAAGGCCCGCACAGGACTGGTAGTGTGGATACAGCCTGGGATTGTCTCTCTCTCTCCCTCTCTCAGTCCATCCCCAGCTCATTCTTTCTCTCTCTCTTTAAAAGTAAATAACTTTCAGGTGTGGAGTTTGGTGAGTTCTTTATAGGTTTTGGATACTAGCCCTTTATCTGATATCTCATTTGCAAATACCTTTCCCATTCCATCGGTTGCCTTTTAGTTTTGTTGATTGTTTCCTTTGAAGTGCAGAAGATTTTATCTTGATGAGGTCCCAATAGTTCATTTTTGCTTTTAATTCCCTTGCCTTTGGAGATGTGTTGAGTAAGAAATTGCTGCGTCTGGGGCCAAAGAGGTTTTTTCCTGCTTTCTCCTGTAGGGTTTTGATGGTTTCCTGTCTCACATTCAGGTCCTTCATTTTGAGTTTATTTTTGTGAATGGTGTAAGAAATTGGTCTAGTTTCATTCTTCTTCATGTTGCTGTCCAGTTCTCCCAGCACCATTTCTTAAAGAGACTTCCTTTTTTCCATTGGATATTCTTTCCTGCTTTGTCAAAGATTAGTTGGCCATTCATTTGTGGGTCCAATTCTGGGGTCTCTATTCTATTCCATTGGTCTGTGTGTCTGTTTTTGTGCCAATACCATACTGCCTTGATGATTACAGCTTTGTAGCAGAGGCTAAAGTCTGGGATTGTGATGTCTCCTGCTTTGGTTTTCTTCTTCAATATTACTTTGGCCATTCGGGCAGAAGACATAAATAGACACTTTTCTAAAGAAGACATCCAGATGGCCAAAAGACACATGAAAAGATGCCCAACATCACTCCTCATCAGGGAAATACAAATCAAAACCACACTGAGATACCACCTCACGCTGGTCAGAGTGGCTAAAATGAACAAATCAGGAGACTATAGATGCTGGAGAGGATGTGGAGAAATGGGAACCCTCTTGCACTGTTGGTGGGAATGCAAACTGGTGCAGCCACTCTGGAAAACAGTGTGGAGGTTTCTCAAAAAAACTTAAAATAGAGCTACCCTATGACCCAGCAATAGCACTGCTAGGAATTTACCCAAGGGATACAGGAGTGCTGATGCAAGGAGCACTTGTACCCCAATATTTATAGCAGCACTTTCAACAATAGCCAAATTATGGAAAGAGCCCAAATGTCCATCAACTGACGAATAGACAAAGAAGATGTGGTTTATATATACAATGGAATACTACTTGACAATGAGAAAGAATGAAATCTGGCCATTTGTAGCAACGTGGATGGAATTGGAGGGTATTATGCTAAGTGAAATAAGTCAGGCAGAGAAAGATAGTTACCATATGTTTTCACTCATATGTAGATCCTGAGAAACTTAACAGAGAACCATGGGCGAGGGGAGGGAGGGAGGCAAACCATAAGAGACTTAAATACTGAGAACAAACTGAGGGTTGATGGGAGGTGGGGAGATGGGAAAGTGGGTGATGGGCATTGAGGAGGGCACGTGTTGGGATGAGCACTGGGTGTTGTATGGAAACCAATCTGACAATAAATTATATTTATGGGGCACCTGGGTGGCTCAGTCGGTTGAGCGTCCAACTTCGGCTCAGGTCATGATCTCGCTGTCCATGAGTTTGAGCCCCACATTGGGCTCTGTGCTGACAGCTCAGAGCCTGGAGTCTGTTTCAGATTCTGTGTCTCCTTCTCTCGTTGCCCCTCCCCCACTCATGCTCTGTCTCTCTCTGTCAATAATAAATAAACATTAAAAAATTTTAAAAAAATAAATTATATTTAATATAAAAAAAAGGAAATAACTAAACTTAAAAAAGAAAAAAAAGCCCGTACCAGAAATCAAGTACACGAAAGGAAGCAAAACCAAACCCTCACAATGCTTCCAGAAGAGAGTTCTGGCAGGAGTCAGACCACAGAACCAGAAGCTCCTTTCACTGCTTGGTCCCCAGCTGGCCAACCAGGAATGGAGCCCTTTGAAGATCTTGTCACCCAGATGGAGTAAATGAAAACTCAAAGTCAAGGTCCAATCTGATGGAGCCAAGGCACCATGCTGTCAAATCCAAGTGCACTGGACAATTAAGGAGATGATTTTATTCAGGCTATCGCATTCATTAATGAAGACTATCTCAGAGAAAAGAAGGCAGGTCGACAAGAGATTCATCCATCTCTCTGTTGGGAATCATTAAGAAGGGTGCAGATGGCCCTCCCCCGTTCATGCTCTGTCTCTCTCTGTCCCAAAAAAAAAAAAAAAAAAAAACGTTGAAAAAAAAAGAAGGGTGCAGATGGGTCTTAGCTCAGAATATACAAGGGTAGGCAGTCCTTTAGTGTGAGCTCTTTTTTGGAATACAAAGGGGTGGAGAGACTTTGGAAGACAAAAGGATGGGATGTTTCTTAATTGTTGCTGTTTTTCAGGACTTAGCTTAAGTCACATTGTCAGTGGTCGCCTGAGTTTAGGGGAAAGGGTGGGAGGAGAGAGGCAAAAGAGGACCACAGAGGCACCAGAAAATTTGCGGTGTGATGGAGATCTTCATTATCTTGATTGAGGTCATGGTTTCAAGCAGTATAAAAGTGTGAAAAATTATCAAATTGCACGTTTTAAATGTATGTAGTTTAGCGTATGTCAGGTATACCTCAAGAAGTAGGTTGAAAAAATTATGCTTGATAGATTAGACTGACTGGCATAAGATTTCTTTTCAAGAAGGGATTGTGATCATATTGTGAATTACCATGTTACGTTCAAAATTTTGGAAGTGACACCACTGTTCATAAGATATTTCACATGTGCTCAAAAACGGAGCCCTTTACCAAATTATCTTCTGTATTTTATTTTTTTTAATGTTTATTTATTTTTGAGACAGAGACAGAGCATGAATGGGGGAGGGTCAGAGACAGGGGATCCGAAATAGGCTCCAGGCTCTGAGCTGTCAGCACAGAGCCCGACGCGGGGCTCAAACTCACAGACTGCAAGATCATGACCTGAGCCGAAGTCGGCCGCTTAACCGACTGAGCCACCCAGGCGCCCCAATACTCTGTATTTTAAAATTAATAATTATTTTAGGAGATATATTCTAGATGCTATAAATTTCTACCATTGCTAATAATCCTTAATATTCAATCACTCAACTGAGAGCTATTTTCTCAAGTCAGCAATTGCCATTATATTATGAAAAACCAACTTTCTGCCTTGTTTAATTCTAATCTGCTTTAATGTAATAGAAGCAGTCCCAAAAAGTTATGATTAAGTATAACTTTTGTCAATTAACCATATTTAAAGTTAAGAAAATAACTCAATATTAATTTTTTATTCCGTTTGTCTTTTTTGTTGCTGTTTCATTTTTTTAAATGTTTACTTATTTTTGAGACAACGAGAGACAGAAACAGAGCACAAGCAGGGAAAGGCAGAGAGAGAGAGGAAGACACAGAACATGAAGCAGACTCCAGGCTCCAAGCTGTCAACACAGATCCTGACGTGGGGCTTGAACCCACAAGTCGTGAGATCATGACCTGAGCTGAGTCAGATGCCCAACAAACTGAGCCACCCAGATGCCCCTTTATTCAGTTTGTCTTAAAGTTAGATTTAAAAATAATCTAGCGCCTCTTCCAATTTCTTCTTATAATGACACAGAAGGGGACTGAGGACCAATTCATGTGGTACACGTACGTGTGAGCGTCATGTATTTTATGTGCCAGTTGACGGGTCAAGTTGTGCTTTTAAATTACTAGAGTAGGAGTCTTAATTGTTTCTTTGAGTGAGAAGTGAAGGCAGGAATGAAGGTAGAATAAAAGTGAGAGATGGAGAGAAGAGATAATAACATAGCGTGTTATTGGGCAAAATAAAATGTGGTGGGAGGGGGATGCCCTTAGGATAACTGCTCGGTCAGTCTTGTATCATTTTACTGAAAGGAACTTGAGATTTACAAGCAGAGTCCATTAACTGGACTTGTAACTCGGGTTTGGGATGAAGTTTGAGGTACTCATGGATCATCCCAGGGAATATGCAGTTATCTGTTTCATAAAGGAGATGTGCAGCTCAGCAGAGAACTTTATCAGGCCAATAGAACTGAAATATTGAAGAAAAAAAAAACCACTCTTACATACCTCAAGGGGAAAAGCATTTGTGATATTGAATTACCTAAGAAACTGCTAAAGTTACATGTTACTTTGTATAAATTCTTTATCATTGGAAAATATTCAGATTACTTTGGCAGTATTTTTCTTTCATGAAATCTAAGTTTATTTATATCTAATAAATTGAGGCCTGGCATGGCCCACATATTGTAATTTTGTTTTGGCTTTCCATATATAAATTACTTATAATAAAAATGTTTCATCCTTGTTACTGGTTGAGTTGTGCACACCCCCACCCCCCACCCCCGGAATTCATATGTTGAAGTTCTAACCTCCAGAACCTCCAGCTTTATGTGGAGATAGGATCTTTAAAGGTAATTGTTAGCCTGAGATTAAGTTAGAGTGGACTCTAATTCAATATGACTGGTGCCCTTATAAGAAAAAATTAGGACCCAGGCACACATACAGGGGTGTGGGGAAATAGGCTTCTACTTACATAAACGGATTAGAAAAAAAGATTATGGCGGAAAGCCGCCACCACAGGGTGAAAGCCCCTGAGGTTAGCTGGTGAAATAAAATATTGTGATGGGATCACAAGTAACTTGTTATAACCTGCAGGGAACTACTTTCCATCTGGTGCCAATGTACTGTGATGACAAACTCCACTTGCCCCCCAGACCCTTTGCTTCTTACACAAGTTGATGATTACTGTCTGATTATTTTCTTCACCTTCACCACGTGGGTAATATCTTGTGAGCTCAACAAATACAGAAATGAAACTCTTGATCTGGGCTCTTGTCTCCTTCCAGACATCAGCCTCTCTCGTATTCAATTCTGCGTCCACTCTCTTGCTGGACAAGGGAGAACTCCAGACTCATAGTCTGTGACACAGGGGAGTCCCGTGGGAACATGGAGATGGCCATCAGCACGCCAAGGAGAGAGGCCCTAGATGGATCCTTCCCTCACTGCCCTCTGAGGGAACCCACACCTGATTCAGATTTCTGGCCTCCACACCGTGAGATAATACATTTCTGTTGCATACTTTCGAATGACAACCCTAGCAAACTAACATAACTAATATAACCTCCTATGCTCTGTTTATACTATAATGGATTAAGGAAAAATAACCTTTAGGCCAGTCCTGAAGTTGACTGTCATCTAAAGTCCATGCTGGCTGGGATACAAGCAGCAAGCTGACAAACCAATTGTTGTGTTACTTGCCCTAGTTTTAAAAGCGTTTAAGAGGAACATCTGTGCACTACTCATGTGCAGTTGCTGTTTCACCCACAGGCGGCTGTAGGACCCCCAGACAAACGTCCCCACATGGAGGTAACTGCAGTGTGCAGTATAGCCACAAAAGCAGGCAATCAGCATGTGCTTTTAATTTTCCCTGTGCCAGTGCTGGGGTGCCAGTTCTGAAACTACTATACCAAAAAAAGAAAAAAAGAACACGTTTCTCAGTCCACGTAAAAGAGCATTTGATCAGTTCTGAATAAGCTTGCCAAACTTGCCTGATGTAAGAGACACATTTTTTTTTTGCAGGAAAAAATCTGTTTTGATAAACTTTCAAAACCAGCGAGACGTTGTTCAACATCATCCTTCAACAGTCCATCCTGCATTAAAAATTATTAGATCAGGTAAATATGTGAAATAGTGAAGATTCTACCATTTTGTGATTTATGGCATTCTCACTCATGTCTTCTCAGTGCGATAAATTTCATTAAATACTCAATAGTCACTAAGGAGTTGAAATTTGACAATTTTTCCAAATTCCCATTTCCTGCAGGCTGATTACTGCTGAGAGGAGGACATCCTGTAGGTATGAAAATTGATAATACTGCCCAGCGAATTTGGAAGTAGGTTTTCAAATAATTAAAATAACAAAAACAAATATGGATTAACATCCCTCCTTGCTATTAAAAGTATGTAATTCTTCATGTAGAGCAGATTTTTAATGACGCAAACTACTAAGAGTTGCCATATGTAAAAGAATCTCTTCTTTAAAGAGATTAGAGGGACGCCTGGGTGGCTCAGTCAGTTAAGCGTTTGGCTCAGGTCATGAGCTCACAGTTCGTGGATTCAAGCCCTGCACTGGGCTCTGTGCTGACAGCTCGGAGCCTGGAGCCTGCTTCAGATTCTGTGTCTCCCTCTCTTTGTGCCACTCCCCCACTCATGCCCTGCCTCTCTGTCTCTGTCTTTCTGTCTGTCTGTCTCTCTCTCTCAAAAATAAATAAGCATTTAAAAAATGTAAAGAGGACAAAGGGCTAGTATCCAAAATCTATAAAGAGCTCACCAAACTCCACATCCGAAAAACAAATAATCCAGTGAAGAAATGGGCAGAAAACATGAATAGACACTTCTCTAAAGAAGACATCCAGATGGCCAACAGGCACATGAAAAGATGCTCAACGTTGCTCCTCATCAGGGAAATACAAATCAAAATCACACTCAGATATCACTTCTGACTGATGCCAGTCAGAGTGGCTAAAATGAACAAAACAGGAGACTATAGATGCTGGAGAGGATGTGGAGAAATGGGAACCCTCTTGCACTGTTAGTGGGAATGCAAACTGGTGCAGCCGCTCTGGAAAACAGTGTGGAAGTTCCTCAAAAAATTAAAAATAAATCTACCCTATGACCCAGCAATAGCACTAGTAATTTATCCAAAGGATATAGGAGTGCTGATTCATAGGGGCACATGTACCCCAATGTTTATAGCAGCACTCTCAACAATAGCTAAATTATGGAAAGAGCCTAAATGTCCATCAACCGATGAATGGATAAAGAAATTGTGGTTTATATACACAATGGAATACTACGTGGCAATGAGAAGGAATGAAATCTGGCCTTTTGTAGCAACGTGGATGGAACTGGAGAGTGTGATGCTAAGTGAAATAAGTTATACAGAGAAGGACAGATTCCATATATTTTCATTCCTATGTGGATCCTGAGAAACTTAACAGAAGACTATGGGGGAGCGGAAGGAAAAAAAGTGGTTACAGAGGGAGAGAGCCAAAACATAAGAGACTCCTAAAAACTGAGAACAAACTGAGGGTTTATGGGGGGTGGGAGGGAGGGGAGGGTGGGTGATGGGTATTGAGGAAGGCACCTGTTGGGATGAGCACTGGGTGTTGCATGGAAACCAATTTGACAATAAATTTCATATTAAAAAAAATGTAAAGAGATTAGAATAGCACTAGTAATTCAAGGACTTGTACTTTCTCTTGTGGTCTTTGGTGCAGTATCATATTTCTATAGTTGTAGAGTGCAGTGTTTCACACTTTCCAAAATCACAGTATATACTTTATAATAGTTGCTATTAAGTAAATGCTTCTAACACTTTCTTCCTTTTTACACATATTCATAAGTTTTCTATCTCCATATTTCTCCCTCTGTCTGTCAATATAACTGTCTCCTCTCACTCTCTTTCTCCCCACCTCCTCTTTCATTTCTGTAGTTAAATAATCTCATCTAACTGATTTGCTTCATAATCTCGTATCAAGTTGTGTCAGGTCGAATTGGGCTGCAACTCCTGTGCTCTGGTTATGCCTATGTTAAACGATAGTGATGTGTGCTATCTCACATAACAGTATGTGTAGACACAGGGCAAGCTTCAGGTTGGTTAGCTCATTAGCTCAACTAGTCAACCAGGTGTCAGGTTCCTCCCATCTCTCTGTTCTGCTCTCCTAAATATCATCTTTATCCTCAACAGTTCCAGGCTTAATGCCATCCAGGGGATGGAGGCAGTCCATTTTTTCCTATGGCACTCCCTTAGGAACAAAAATGCTTTTCCCAGAAAGTCTGCTACAGAGTTCTCCTCACCCCTCTTGTCCCCTTCCCTGAATCAACTGTTAGGGGGAAAATGAGAGATCAATTGGGGTCACCTCTCTATCTTCTCCTGCCTCTCTCACTGTGGTCTTCCAGGGCTGAACAGATTGTCATTATTGTCCTGATACTCTTCATGCCCAAGCTTCTAGTTCTTTGGCTTCCTGGCATTCTTCCAGCCTCCAAGACTAAGACCACTGGGCTATCGCAGTGAGCTGATGTCTATTTCCCCTTGTGTCCACAAATGCCTTAACAAAAAGATCTTCCCAGCACCTTCCCTCAAGTCCCGATCACTGTACTTCAGACTAGTTAACTGCCTTGCCCATAAATATAGAGTTAATTGCCAAGGGATGTTCAGCAAAACACAGGAGTTCACCCAAACCTAAAGGTTGGCAAATTATAGCAGCCACAGATGTGAGGAGATGGACAATTCAGTGGTAAACAGAGAGGAATAAAACATAGAGGGCGTGGTACTTCTAGAACCCTCTCCCCAATAATTAATTATCATTCCTATTTGAGCTTATTTGAGTTTTGGGGTTCTCTTGCTTCAACTAAGAGTCCTGTCTAATCAATCACCCACTAGCTAAATCTCTCCAAGTCTCGTGTGCCTGCTGGAATTAACATCCTGTCAAGAAAAACTGCACAGAGCTGACAGACCCAGTTCTCTACAGACCAAACTGAGCAACTTGTAGGGCAAAAGCAAAATCCTTAAGAAGCTTCAAGGCAAGCCAAGAAGACTCAATGCTAAGTCCAAAATGGTGAGAGTGGGAATATAAAAGGAAAAGAGAGAAGAACGAGAAGAGAAGAGGCAGGAGCTGAAAAAGCAAGCAAGGAGGTGCATGAGTATGCTAAACTGTCTTAGAGATACAGACTCAGGTTAAATGGACTTTCTTTTTAAATTAGGAGAAAACAGTGTTTTCCTCCCAAAACTGACGTGAGGTAATAAATAAGGTGCTGGAAACATTGAAAACTAGTAGATTTTTTTTCTTCTCTAGCTTTTGTCACAGTGAGATAACACATAAGGGAGTTGTTGAGGGGTAACGAATTCAACCTTCTTAAATTAATCAATGCTTCTCATTCCTTCTGCCTTTGTACAACATGGAAGCTGATGTTCTCTAGCATTACCAATGAGATTACCAGTGAAGAATGTACCAAAAAAAGAATGTCTCTTCAATAAATAATGCTGGGAAAACTGGACAATTACATGCAAAAGAATAAAACTGAACCACTATCTTATATGATAAGCAAAACTAAGTTCAAAATGGGGGTTCCTGGGTGTCTCAGTCAGTTTAGTTTCCTGCTCTTGGTTTTGACTCAGGTCATGTTCCCATGGTTGGTTTTTGAGTTCAAGCCCTGTTTCTGGCTCTGAGTTGACAGCATGAAGCCTGCTTGGGATTCTCTGTCTCCCTCTCTCTCTGCCCTTTCCCCACTCATTCTCTCTCTCTCTCTCTCTCTCTCTCTCTCTCTCTGCCCCCCCACCTAAAAATAAATAAATAAATATTATTTTTAAAAGGGTAAAAAAATAAGCTCAAGATGCAATAAAAACTTGAATGTAAGACCTCAAAAAAACAAACAAACAAAAACACCTAGAAGAAACCACAGGCAGTAAGCTTTTTGACATCAGTGTTAGTAATATTTTCTGGCACACTCTTTTCAAGCAAGGGAAATGAAAGCTAAAATAAACAAATGGGATTGTAGCAAACTAAATAGTTTTGCATGGTAAAAGGAACCATCAACAAAACAAAAAGCAACCTACTGAATGGGAGAATATGTTTAAAGATCATACATCTGATAAAGGAATAGTCCAAAGTATATAAAGAACTTACAACTTGAGAGGAAGATGGTGGAGTAAGAGGAACCTAGGTTTGCCTCATCCCATGAACACAACTAGATAACTGTGAAATCATCCTAAATACCCCAGTAATATACCCAAAGACTGACAGAACAAACTCTACAACTAAAGAGAGAGAAGAGGCCACACTGAAGAAGGTAGGATGTGCAGAGATGTGGTTTAGGGAAGAAATAGATCACAGCTGCTGTGGAGGGGAGAGAGCTATGGTCACAGAGAAGGGTGTGAAAGACAGAAGCACACAGGAGAATGTATAAGGATAACGTTTCCCCAAGCCATTGGCTTGGAAAATGAGAGGGGCTGAATTTCATGAGTTCTTGCAACCAGCAGGTCTTAAAGTCTAGAGTTTTAAAGGTCAGCAGCCTTGGCTGGAATAGATCCCAGAGGGCACTGCCCTGTTCCTGGAGAGAAGGCAGCCAACCCAGGGAGAGACAATGTGGAAACACTGAGCTGAAGAGTGCCTACAGCACACAGTGGGAGATTATTCACTCTTCTGGGAGCATGTCCCTAAGAGGTAGCATTCATGACACACGTCTCTAGGAACAAAGGAGATGGCCAACACCATTCCCCTCCCCCATCCTTCAGCATAAACAAAGAGCAACTTGCAGGAAACAGTGCAGCACCAACAGTGGCTGCCTAACTTGCTTACACCAAGCCCCACAACCCTACACACCTTTGGGACAGCCATTCTCAGTCAAGTTTGCCTCAATCCCAGTGTGGCCAGTCCCACTGCCCAAAGACCAGCACAAACCCCTGCCCACACCATGTCTCCCAACCAGAGAGTTCTGCAGGGCCCCAGTTCCAGTGGAGGTGGTGACAGGTCTTGTTTCACAAGAGGACCAGAGCACCTAGGTAAAACTTGCCACACTCAGTCCAGGGAACAAACACTGCCCACTGCAGGCAAGAAGAGCCTTGCAGATGACTGGCCTAAGGATAGAGCAGCCACAATACCATAGTGCTCACATGACACACACCAGACACACTCCCTGAAGTGCTTAGCCCCGGGCACTACATGACCTCTTCTTCATAAGGCCATTACATTCAGGAGCAGGAGACAAAACTGGATTTTCTAATACAGAGAGGAAGGCAGAGACTTAGACAAAATGCAGAGACACAGGAATTTATCCAAAACTAAACAACAGATTAAGGCCATGGCCAGGGAGCTAAATAAAACAGATAGAAGTAACACGCCGGATGGAGAATTTAAAGCAACAATCATTAAGGATACACACTGAGCTCGAGAGAAGAACAGAAGATATCAGTGAGACCTTTCAAACAGAGAAAAAAGAGTTAAAAGGAGTCAGTCACAGATGAAGAGCACAATAAATGAGGTTAGAAACACACCTGATGCAATGAAAGGTGGCTGGAAAAAGCAGAAGAACAAATTAATAACCTGGAGGAAAAAGACATGAAAAACAATGAAGCTGAACAAAAAGAGAAAAAAAACAATTATGCAAAATGAAAATATACTTAGGTAATTCCGGGACTTCATCAAACATAGAAACATTTGTATTATAGAAGTCCCAGAAGATGAAGAGAGAAAAGGGGGCAGAAAATTTATTTGAAGAAATAATAGCTGAAAACTTCCTTAATCTGGGGAACAAAACATACATCTAGATCCAGGAAGCACACAGAACTCCCATCAAAATCAACAAAAGCAGGCCAACACCAAGATATATTGTAACTACATTTGAAAATACAGTGATAAAGAAAAAAAAATCTTTAAAGCAGCAACACAAAAGAAGTCATTAACTTACCAGGGAAAACCTATAAGGTTAGCTGGACATTCTTCACCCAAAAGTGGCAAGTCAGAAGGGGCGGCATGATATATTCAAAGTGCTGAATGGGAAAAATCTGCAGCCAAGAACACTCTATCCAGCAAGGCTATCATCAGAATAGAAGAAAAGATCGTTTCCCAGACAAACAAAAACTAAAGGCATTTGTGATCACTAAACCAGCCCTGCAAGAAATATTAAAGGGGACTCTTTGAGTGCAAAGGAGAGACCAAAAGTGATAAAGACAAGAAAGGATCACAGAAAATCTCCAAAAACAATAACAAAACAAGTAATAAAATGGCAATAAATACATACCTACCAATAATGACTTTGCAAGTAAATGGACTACATGTTCTAATCCAAAGACATAGGGTGTGAAAATGGATTAAAAACAAAAACAAAAACAAAACCCAAGATCCATCTATATGCTGCCTACAAGAGACTCATTTTAAACCTGAAGACACCTGCGGATTGAAAGTGAGACAGTGGAGAATCATGTATCATGCAAATGGATGTCAAAAGAAAAGCAGAGTAGCAATATTTATATTGAACAAACTAGACTTTAAACAAAGACTGTAACGAGAGACAAAGAAGGGTATTATATAATAATAAAGGGGACAATCCAACAATAAGATATAAGTATAAATATTAATGCATACAACATGGGAGCACTCATGGCTTTGAATGACACACTGGACCAGATGGACTTAACAGATACATTAACAACATTCCATCCTAAAGCAGCAGAATACACGTTCTTGTCAAGTGCACATGGAACATTCTCCAGAATAGACCACATATTAGGTCACAGAACAGGCCTCAATAAACGAAAAAGACTGAAGTCATACCATGCACCTTTTCTGACCACAAGGCAATGAAACTAGAAGTCAACCACAAGAAAAAATTTGCAAAACCCACAAAAATAAGGAGGTTGAACAACATACAACTAAACAATGAATGGGTCAAACAGGAAATCAAAGAAGAAATAAAAAAAATACATGGAAACCAATGAAAATGAAAACACAATGGTCCGAAATATTTGGGATCCAGCAAAAGCAGTCCTAAGAGGGAAATATAGGACAGATCCACCATGACGGAGCAGCAGGGGGACCCGAAGTCCCCTGGTCCCTCAAACACAGCAGTGTTGAGGCCAAAGGACTTTGAATTCCAAGAGCCCAGGCTGTAGAGTGACAGAGACGTCTCCGGGGCCCATGGGGACAACCTGGTGGGCCATAGGTGCGTGATTGCGAGTTGAGAGAGATAAACCGAGCTGCGTAGGCACGGAGGGGAGGGATCCCCTTCTGCAGAGAGACAAAGGAAGAGGAACGGAGGCTGGGGAAGCACAGGACTGTATCTGGGGGAGAGAAAAACCACCGACCCAGTGACGAAGACCCAACCCCTGACCGCGGGGCCTCCTCTGGACTGGGGCCGGGAGCCCTGCCCTGTTCGTGCACCTGGGGAGAAGGGGGGCCAGCCCGGGGCTCGGGAATTAGTTCGGAGGCCCAGTTCGCGGTGGGAGAGAGCGGTCCCCTGCCCTGGAGTGCCGTGGGAAGAAGGGGCTTAGCCTTTCAAAGGACAAAGACTGCCTGCACCCGCCAGCCAGAGGCCATAGATCGGTGGCGTGGGGCGGCACTTGCCCAGAACCGGGGCACATGGAGCGGGGTCCTTTAAGACACCGGGGTTTCGATCCCAGCCAAGCACCAGGGAGGCTCGGGGGTCAGCGGAGCAAGACAAACCGCCTCGCTCGATCCCGCAGCACTGCGAGGACAGCCTTGATCCAGTGGTTTTGGACACTGGGTCTGGAGAGAAGAGACTGGGTGGTCACTATTTTTCTCCCCGTCACCAAAAAGGCGGGGCCGCAGGGAACAGACAGCGCGCCCACCGTGGAGGCGGGCCCCGCCCACGCCAAACCACGCCCCTCCGCACCTGCTAACTGTGGATCTACCGGAGCGGGATTGTCGCCGAGGCACCAGACGGCCCCTCCTCCAGACCAGCGCTGCCACCGCTTCCAAGGCACCCAGCGGTTTTGCATTTCCTGATTTAATTCTTGGGCAATTCTTAATACATATACATTTTTTTTCTTTTCTCTTTCTTATTTCTTCCCTCCTTTAGTCTGGGTGTTCTAGTTGTTGGTTCGTTTAGGCAGACACCTTTAATTTATTTTCTTTATACCTGTTCTACACCTCCTTCTTTATCTTCCTTTCTTTCTCTCTGCATTAGGCTGTATAGTCTCTCTTCCTGGTCAATTTTCTTTTCCTTCCTTTTTCCCTGTCCCTATCATTTCACTCTTTGTATGGGATAAGGCCTCTTCCATCAACAATGCTCCCACCCCGTTGTTTGGCTGTAGCTGGTGGTTTTGGTTTTTTTCTGTTTGTTTGTTTGTTTTCTTTTCCAAGGCTACTTCAATGAACAAATCAAAGCATGCCTGGTGAAGGGTCCAACACATCACTACCAGCAGGGAGATAAAGCAACCAGAGTCACAACAACAGAGAGCAAATAACATGTTCCAAAAAACACTTCCTGAAGGGCCAGGCCCTGGAGAATGTATGATCCCTCTTTAATATATTAGCGCTTACAGGTGCAGGACACATAACAAGCTTGTAAAACTCATAAGGAACAGAAAACTAGCCAAAATGATGAAACAGAAAAATTCTTCTCAAAAGAAATTCCAGGAAGAAATGACAGCTAAAGAATTGATCAAAACAGACATAAACAATATAACTGAACAAGAATTTAGAATAAAAGTCATAAGATTAATCTCTGGACTTGAAAAAAGCATAGAAGACAGAAGAGAATCTATTGCTGCAGAGATTAAGGGACTAAAAAATAGTCATGATGAATTTTTAAAATGTTGTAAATGAGGTACAAAATAAACTAGAGGCGATGACAGCGAGGATAGAAGAGGCAGAGGGGATAATAAGTGAAATAAAAGATAAAATTATGGAAAGAGATGAAGCTGAGAAAAAGATAAAAAAAATCCTGGACCACAAGGGGAGAATTAAGAGAACTAAGGGATTTAATGAAATGTAATAATGTCCGTATCATACGAGTTCCTGAAGAAGACAGAGAAAAAGGGGCAAAAGGTGTACTTAAAGAAATCACAGCTGAGAACTTCCCCAATCTGGGGAAGGAAACAGACATTGAAATCCAGGAGGCACAGAAAACTCCCTTCAGAGGTAACTTGAATCAATCTTCTGCATGACATATCATAGCGAAACTGGCAAAATACAAAGATAAAGAGAGAATTCTGAAGGCAGCTAGGGACAAATGGGCCTTAACCTACAAGAGGAAACACATAAGGGTAGTAGCAGACCTATCTACTGAAACTTGGCAGGCCAGAAAGGAGTGGCAGGAAATATTCAATGTGTTGAATAGGAAAAATATGAAGCCAAGAAGCCTTTATCCAGCAAGCCTGTCATTCAGAATAGAAGGAGAGATAAAGGTTTTCCCAGGTAAACAAAAACTGAAGGAGTTCATCACCACTAAACCAGACCTACAAGAGATCCTAAGGGGGACTCTGTGTGTGGGATGTTGCAAAGTCCTAAGAGGGAAGTATATAGCAATACAGTTCTATATCAAGAAGCAAGAAAAATCTCAAATAAACAACCAAATAATACACCTATAAAATCTGGAAAAAGAACAACAAATGAAGCCTAAAGCCAGCAGAAGAAAGCAAATAATAAAGATTAGAGTAGAAATAAATGAGATAGAAACTAAAAGAAATGTATATATATATCATGGATCAATGAAACCAGGACCAGGAGCTGGTTCTTCATAGCATTAATAAAATTGATAAACCTCTACCCAGACTTATCGAGAAGAAAAGAGAAAGGACCCAAATAAACAAAATCACAAATGAGAGAGGAGAAATAACAACCAACACCACAGAAATACAAACAGCTATATAATGAAATATTATGAAAAACTATAACCCAACAAATTGGACAACCTAGAAGAAATGGATAAATTCCTAGAAAAATATAAATTACCAAAAATGAAAGAGGAAGAAATAAAAAACTTGAAAAGACTAATAACCAACAAGGAAATGGAATCAGTAGTCAAAAAACTCCCAAGAAACAAAAGCTCAGAGCCAGGTAGCTTAACACATGTACTCTACCAAACATTGAAAGTAGAGTTAATACCTCTTCTTCTCAAACTATTCCACAAAATAAAAAAGGAAAGAAAACTTCCAAATTCATTCTATGAGGCCAGCATTAGAAAAAGATAAAACCAGATAAAGACATCACTAAAAAAGAGAACTACAAACCAATATACTTAGTGAACATAGATGCAACAATTCTTAATAAAGTACTAACAAACCTAATTCAACAATACATTTAAAAAATCATTCACAATGATCAAGTGGGATTTATTCCTGGGTTGCCAGGGTGGTTCAATATTTGCAAATCAATCAACATGATACATCACATTAATAAAAGAAAGGATAAGAGCCCTATTATCATTTCAATAGATGCAGAAAAAGCATCTGACAAAGTACAACATCTATTCATGATAAAAAAGAAAAAAAAAACACTCAACAATGTAGGTTAGAGGGAACATACCTCAACATAATAAAGGCCATCAGTGAAATCATTCAATCAGGCAATATCATCCTAAATGGGAAAAAACTGAGAGCTTTCCCTGTATGGTCAGGAACAAGGAAGGGATGTCCATTCTTACACCACCTTTATTCAACATAGTACTGAGAGTCCTAGCCACAGCTATCAAACAACAAGAAATAAAAGCCATCCAGAGCAGCAAGGAAGAAGTAACATTTTTCACTATTTGCAGATGACATGATGCTATATATATAGGAAACCTGAAAGACACCACCAAAATCTGCTAGAACTGATAAATGAATTCAGTAAAGTCACAGGATACAAAATCAACATACAGAAATCTGTTGCATTCTACACATCCATAATGAAGCAGCAGGGAGAGATATTAAGGAATCAATACCATTTATATTTGCACCAAAAACAATAAGATAGCTAGGAATAAGTCTAGCTAAAGAGGTGAAAGACGTGTTCTCTGAAAACAATAGAACACTGATAAAAGAAACTGAAGAAGACACAAAGAAATGGAAAGACATCCCATGTTCATAGATTAGAAGGACAATTTTTTTTAATGCCTATACTACCCAAAGCAATCTACGCATTGAATGTAATCCCTATCAAGATACCAATAGCATTTTTGACAGAGATAGAATAAACAATCCTAAAATTTGTATGGAACCACATAAAACCCCAAATAGCTGAAGAAATCTTGAAAAGGAAGCAAAGCTGGAGGCATCATAATTCCAGTCTTCAAGTTATATTAGAAATCTGTAGTGATCAAGACAGTTTGATACTGGCACAAAAATAGACACATAGATCAACGGAACACAATAGAAAACCCAGAAATGAACCCACAACTACATGGTCAATTAATCTTTGACAGAGCAGTAAGGAATATCCAGTGGGGTGGGGGGAACATTTCTTCAACAAATTGTGTTGGGAAAACTGGACAACAACATGCAAAAGAATGAAATTGGACCACTTTCTTACACTATACACAAAATTCAAAATGGATTAAAAACCTAAATGTGAGACATTAAACCATAAAAATCCTAGAAGAAAATCCAGGCAGTAATTTCTTTGATACCAGCCTTGGCAACTTCCTTCTAGATATGTCTCTTGAGGAAAGGGAAACAAAATAAAAAATGAACTATCAAAATAAAAAGCTTCTGTACAGTGAAGGAAACAATCAACAAAACTAAAAGGCCACCTATAGAATGGGAGAGGATATTTGCAAATGACACATCATACAAAAGGTTAGTATCCAAAATCTATAAAGAACTTATCAAACTCAACACCCAAAAAGCCAAGTAATCCAGTGAAGAAATGGGCAAAATACATGAATAGACACTTTTCCAAAGAAAACATTCAGATGGCCAACCAACACATGGAAAAATGCTCAACATCACTCATCATCAGGGAAATACAAATCAAGACCACACTGAGATACCACCTCATACCTGTCAGAACAGCTAAAATGAACAAATCAGGAAACAACAAATGTTGGCAAGGATGTGGAGAAACAGGAACCCTCTTGCATTGTTGGTGGGAATGCAAACAGGTGCAGCCACTCTTGAAAACAGTATGGAGGTTCATCAAAAAAATTAAAAATAGAACTACCCTATGATGCAGCAACTGTACTGGTAGGCATTTATCCAAAGGATACAAAAGTGCTGATTCAAGGGGCACATGCACCCCAATGTTTATAGCAGCCCTGTCGACAATAGCCAAATTATGCAAAGAGCCCAAATGTCCATCGACTGATGAATGGATAAAGATGATGTGGTATATATATATGTATATATATATATATATATATATATATATATATATAATGTAATATTACTCAGCGATCAAAATAATGAAATCTTGCCATTTGTTAACAATGTGGATGGAACCAGAGTGTATTGTGCTAAGCAAAATAAGTCAGTCAGAGAAGGTCAAATTCCATGTGATTTCCTCCTTACGTGGAATTTAAGAAACAAAACAGATGAACATAGGGGAAGGGAGGAAAAATAAGATAAAAACAGAGGGGAAGGCAAACCAAAATAGATTCTTAAATACAGAGAACAAACTGAGGGTTTCTGGAGTGGGGGGATGGGCTAAATGGGTGATGGGAATTAGGGCGGGCACTTGGGATGAGCCGTGGGTGTTGTATGTAAGTGGTGGATCACTAAATTCTACTCATAAAATCATTATTACACTATATGTTAACTAACTTGGATATAAATTAAAAAAAAAGAAAACTCAATATGCAAAAAACAAATAATCCAATTAAAACATGGGCAGAAGACATGGATAGACATTTTTCCAAAGAAGACATATAGATGGTCAGCATATACATGCAAAGATGCTCAACATCACTTACCATCAAGGAAATGAAAATCAGAACTACAATGAGCTACCAACTCACACCTGTCAGAATGGCTAAAATCAACAACAGAAGAAACAACACATGTTGGCGAGGATGTGGAGAAAAGGTAACCATCTTGTCCTGTTGGTGGGAATACAAACTGGTATAGCCACTATGGAAAACAGTATGGAGGTTTCTCAAAAAGTTAAAGCTAGAACCACCCCATAATCTAGCAACTGCACTGCTAGATATCTACCCAAAGAATACAAAAATACTAATTCAAAGTGATACATACTCCCTTATGTTTATAGCAGCTTTATACAATAGCCAAATTATGGAAAGAGCCCAAATGTCCATTGACTGATGAATGGATAAAGATGTGGGGTGTATACATATAAGGGAATGTTACTCAGCCATAAAAAACAATGACATCTTGTCATTTTCAATGACATGGATGGAGCTAGAGAATATTATGCTAAGTGAAATAAGTCAGAGAAGGTCAAATGCCATGTGATTTCACTCATATGTGGAATTTAAGAAACAAGACAAATGAGCAAAGGTACGGGGAGAGAGAGAAGCACACCAAGAAACAGACTATCAAGTATAGAGAACAAACTGATGGTTACCAGAGGGGAGGTGGATGGGGGGATGGGCTAAATAGGTGATGGGCTTTAAGGAACACACTTGTCGTGATGAGCCCTGGGTGTTATACGGAATTGTTGAAACACTATATTCTATACCTGAAACTAATAGAACACTATACCGGAATTAGAAACTTAATAAACAAACAAAAAAAGAGGTACAAAGTTTCACTTATAAATAACTCATGGGGATGTAATATACAGCTTAGGGAATATAGTCAAATTGTAATAAATTTGAATAGTGACACATGGTAACTAGGCTTATCCTGGGGATAATTTTGTAATATAAAAATATCAAACCACAATGACATACACTTGAACTAACAGCATACTCTATGCCAACTATACTTTTTAAAAAGATAAATAACTGAAATATATTCTAGTCTTTTCTCTGCAACTAGCATTGGATAAACCACTTAGTTTCTCTGACTTAACTTCCTCCAACAATAAACTAAGAGTTGGATTCTGTGATCTCTCTGGTATCTTTTTCTTCTAAGGACACGTTATTAAAATTCTAATGAAACAATGTCAACCCCTGCATTCATCTTCTTGCTAGTCTGTTGTTTCTTGTACCTCTCCCAAATCTACTTGTTCTTAACACTGGCTTGAGAGCAGAAGGTACTACTCTAAAAGTCATCTGGTCAAGGCTACAACTTATAACGAATAAGTGTGATCAAAATGAAATTAAGATTAGAGTTGGTTTTTTAACACCTACTGGGACAAACTAAAGAAGTTCTATGTCCATCAAGAAACATTTTCTGAAACTAGTAAAGTCATTTAATCCAATAATTCCACATTAATATAATTTTCTATTCAGGGCTGAGCCATATGAAGGCTTATTTATGCATAAGTAGATCAAGTAAGCCTCTTCACTGTAGATTTTCAGACACTTCTCTAAGATGACCTGAGAGAAGTCACTTTAATAAAAACAGCCTATATTAGAATATAAAATTTACATTAGAAAAAAATTGCAATATGTGTTGAAATTCCTGAAAGGTGGCCATTTTCTAACATTAGAATGGATACACTTTAACAAATGGCACATTTCTTCTGATTCATACAATGAGTAAGAAATTTGGTTTTGTGACATTATCTATAGGGAGAAAAAATAATATTTGTATTTTCACTCAACTACCACGAGTTTGACTTTTAAAGTGCTATGGTAGACACCTTTGGTATTGGTCAAAGTTAATCATGTCCCAATTCTCTCAGGTAGGTAAATATTCTTTGAAAACAAACAAGGGGGTGGACATTCTGTGACAATGAGATACTAAAGGCATTCAAGGGTTTTGTATTAACCATTCATCTTCTACTCAAGAACCTACTAAATATTTAGATATTATTTACATTAGTTTCAGCCTTCTGCTAGACTCAGTTAAGCCATCTGCTGGAGATTTCTTATTCTGTTTTGTTTTTTTAAGTCTAAGCCGATTCTAGCCCCACCCTCTCTCAGAGGGCAAATACAGAGTTTAACATGTAACCATACGGCTGTTTAGGTGCTCTGAACACCCCCATATCACCTCTCCTAGGACGTTAGGGATGATCTGTTGTCCAGTTAATTATTCTGTATTTGATTGGTGTTCAGCAGACAAATCCCTATTTTTGGTCTAACAACATTTAGAAGCCAGAAGAATTACAAATTTTACTTTGGCACTATGCGCAGTGAATATTTCAGAGAAAGATGTTAACAGCTCTTGATGTGATTAATTGAAGGTATATAACAATCAGTTTCCCAATTTCACTGGACTGTTTTCTGTGAGGAAGAGAAAACAGTCGTGCCTATAAAGGATGTCCATGGGTACTTGGTAATATGCGTTTTACCATTGTTACTGGTGCATTGAAATGATGAAGGGGAAAGTGGAGGGATAAGAGAAGCTACTTTTGTCTTGGCCAGGATTTTCTTTTCTTTTTTTAATGTTTATTTATATTGGAGAGAGAGAGACAGAGACAGAGAGTAAGTGGGGGAGGGGCAGAGAGAGAAGGAGACAGAATCCCAAGCAGCTCCAGGCTCTGAGCTGTCAGCACAGAGCCCGACATGGGGCTCGAACCCACAGACCACGAGACGCTAAATCGACTGAGCCACCCAGGCGCCCCTTGGCCAGGATTTTCTTGTGTTTTCTCACCTGCAAATCTGTGAACAACAATCATTGACTTTTCGAGGGTGTTTCTTTGTTCATTGGCTTGGCAGTAATAACTCTCCCCCAAAAGAAACTGTGTTTTTCCTCCAGGTTGGAGGCTGGCTTCAGACTCATTGGAGGCTCCATCCTGTCACCCTGGAGTAAACTCGCCCTTATGCACACTCTAGTATAAATACAGGAGATGTTCGTTTAACTCTCACGTTCATGTCCTGTGGACCTCTGGTTAGGTCCACTATTCTTTTATTTAAAAAAAAATTTTTTTTTCAACATTTTTTTATTTATTTTTGGGACAGAGAGAGACAGAGCATGAACGGGGGAGGGGCAGAGAGAGAGGGAGACACAGAATCGGAAACAGGCTCCAGGCTCCGAGCCGTCAGCCCAGAGCCCGACGCGGGGCTCGAACTCACGGACCGCGAGATCGTGACCCGGCTGAAGTCGGACGCTCAACCGACTGCGCCACCCAGGCGCCCCATGGTCCACTATTCTTTACTCAGCTTTTTTCAGTTCTCTATCTCAGAAGGGCGAGCCACCTTATCTTAGGTTTATTGTGTGTAGACTGAAACCCGTGTTCATGGCAACATAAAAATGCTTATAGAAGAGCATTTTTATTGAAGTATAATTAACATACAATGTTATATTAGCTTCAGGAATACAGAACAAAGATTCGACAATCCTACACATCGTTACTCAGCGCTCCAGTTAAGATCCGGTACTCTTGATCTCCTTTATCTAGTTCGCCCATCCCCCGACCTCCCCTCTGGCAACCAGCGGTTTGTTCTCTCATATCTTTGTTGTTGTTTGTCTCTTTTTTTTTCTTTGCTGGCTCATTTGTTTTGTTTCTTAAATTCTACATATCTGTGAAACCATATGCCACTTGTCTTTCTCTGCCTGACTGATTTTGCTTAGCATAACACTCTCTAGCTCCATCCAGGTCCTTGCAGATGGCAAATGTCATTCCTTTTTAGGGCTGAGTAATATTCCATTATAGCTATATCTTCTTTATCCGTTCATTTATGGGTGGATACTTGCTTCCATATCTTGACTATTGTAAATATAATAGAATGTTTAAAAATAAGCAACAAATAACAGGTTATCGGTGAGTCTTTCCTTCACAGACCTCAGTAGCTGAGATGTCTGAAGGAAGTAGAAGGACAATGGTTAGAGCTATAAAAGGATCAGAATAGACTCGGGTACACTTTCTCTTTTAACTTCTGGGAGTTGTTACAGTGGCATTACAATTAGCTCCTGTAATAACGTCCTATTGGACTTCCATCCCCGTGTTTCTGCCTCCCCTCACTTGCATTCTCCTTCCTCAGGCAGTTCTTGACAATTCATGCTAGGATTTGCCAAAACTCCTTTATTCTCAAAGATTCCTTGTTAAGCAGGCCCAGTGCTGATAATAACCAAAGCCTTTACTCAGCCTTGGTGAACCTAATCCTTAGCGTGTCTCACCTCATGTCTGGTATGAAATCAGAAAAAGCTTTCATTCAAGTCATAATGTTTAATTTTCCCTGTTTTGTGCATCTGTGCGTAAAACTTAAAAAAATCATTTTGGTGCACCCGGGTGGCTCAGTCAGTTAAGTGTCCGATCTCACTGTTTGTGAGTTCGAGCCCCGCGTCGGGCTCTGTGCGGACAGCTCGGAGCCTGGAGCCTGCCTCCGATTCTGTGTCTCCCTCTCTCTCTGCCCCTCCCCTGGTCATGCTGTGTCTCTCTCTTTCAAAAAATGAATAAAAAAAAATTTTTTTTTTTTAACGTTTATTTCGAGAGAGAGCGCGAGTAGGGCAGGGACAGAGAGAGAATCCCAAGCAGGCTCCGTGCTGTCAGCACACGAGGTTCAATCTCACAAACCATGAGATCATGGCCTGAGGTGCAATCAAGAGTCAACTGCTCAACCAACTGGGCCACCATGTGCCCCCAGAATATTTTCTTTTAAAAATAATGAGTTACACTTGGCCATCACATTGGTAAAGTAAAAAAGGAGATGAAACTAGTCTTGACCAGGGTTTTTGGAAATAAGTTTTCTATTACACCGCTGTTAAAAGCATTAGTTGCTACTCTTCTGAAGGAAAACTTGTCAACTTGTATCAAAAACTGTAAAATGTTGGTATCATAGATCCAGCAATATTCTTTTTTTTTTTTTAAGTTTATTTATTTTTGAGACAGAGAGAGACACAGCATGAACGGGCGAGGGGCAGAGAGAGAGGGAGACACAGAATCTGAAACAGGCTCCAGGCTCTGAGCCGTCAGCCCAGAGCCTGACGCAGGGCTCGAACTCACGGACCGCGAGATCGTGACCCGAGCCAAAGTCTGACGCTTAACCGACTGAGCCACCCAGGCGCCCCTCCAGCAATATTATTTCTAAAAACAGCACCTAGTAAAGATGTGTGCAGAGAGGTTCATTGCAGCATTGTTTATAAGGAAAATATAGAATTATCTTCATTGTCACATAAGAGGATGGCTAGGTCACTCGTGGTACATTCATACAATAAAACACTATAACCCATTAAAAGGTAACTTAAAATTATGTGTGCTAATCTAGAAAAAAAATTTCCTGATACACATATAAGGAAAATTACAAGCTTAAAACAATATAAAACTGTAACAACAATTTACCAATGGTTATCTCTGCTTAATGAAATTACCGTTGAAATATACTTCTTTTTTTAATACGGACATTAAGATTTTACTGCATAAACTTATATTTTGATATCTTTCAAGATAATCTTTAAAACTTTCAAGTTTGTTCCATTTTTTAAAGAAATATCGGGACTGTCAACATTAGCTACTCCATAATAACGTTGAGACAGATTATTGGGAAGACAGATATAACAAAAAAAGGAGACAACAAAGGCATGCAGAGTTGGAATTCACAGATGATTTAAGACTTATTTTCATATCTTCTCTTTTTAAGCAAACATGGAAATAAAATCAGTTGCTGAGTTTAATTTCAGCAATTTCTTGTGTTCCCTAACAAAACTGGAGGACTATGGTGAGTGAACCAGAGCAAGAGGAATCATATATAGTCCCAAATAACTCACCGATTACACATTTATTGACCTACTGACTTGGTCAAGTTTGGCTATAGGCCCTTGATTATCAACATTCATGTTAATCAATGGAGCACTGGAGTGCTCACTGGAGCACATTGTGAAGGAGTGAAATGTAGACATCCACAGCAGTTCCTGTCACAGTATTTTCCACACCGCATTTCACCTTCATGATTATTCTCTCCGACTAGACTGTAAACTCTTAAGAGAAGGACACATCTGTTCTTCCCACAGTTAGAGCTCCGTTTCCCTCCATATGCCTAGTACGGCTACTTTGGCAGTTCGCTGTATTTGTTAAGGGAATGAATCAATGAATAACAAATGATCGTTGCCGCTCTTCCACCCATAAAACAGATCTCAAACACTCGGTTTCTGCTGCTTCTGATCCTGTGCTCTCGCCAGGAATCCCAAAGGTCTCAGAGAAGACCACGGGCAACTTCCTGTCCCTTCCCTCAGCCTCAGTGACTTCATCCAAGAGCAACTGTATCTGTCTGGGGAACTGCCTTGAGGCAAAGTAGTTGCATGAGCTCCTTGAGGACAGGGATAGTCTCACCATTCCCTTCAACCCTTATCTACCGACTGGAGGCCCCCCGCACCCTAGGCCTGGATAAACATCACCTCCCTCTGTCCCTTCTCCTCCAGCTACAAGATTCAGCCAGAATGCCAGATAAATTTATTTGCAACAGAGAAGAGAAAATAAGTTGCCCTACCAGTGTTTTAATTCAATTCCACATATTTCATAGTCCCAAAATTGTCTCAGATGGAAAAATTGGTCTGAAAGTATTCTTTCAGCAATTCTCCAAACTACCATTTGGAGCCTGGATAATTATTAACGCCAATCTAATAATAAGAGGACAATCTGTTTGTAGATATTTTCCTGGCAGTAGTTCGATGGTTTCAGTCCACTTTGGATCATTAAAAAAAAAAAAATGTTTCATGCTTTTACGTTATTATCAAGTTGCTAATTTTTTACAGATACAAAATTCAATTTCATAATGACAGACTTTGGGAAATTTTTTGTTTTTCATTCTCACAATCCAATTTTCCCTAAAAGAAAAAATTGCATATTTTCCATAGAATTTTATAAGGGCTTTGGCTTCCTTAGATTTTAGGGTATTTTCCCCCCAGTACATTTTGAACTATTCTTTTTAGTGAAGCAGTATCAAACTAATTTTTTTCTCTGGATTTAAGCATTGATATATGCATTTTTCTGTTTTCTGAAATTTTGTTTTATGAAATGAACAACATTCATAAAGTTACACCCTAACAATAAATTATACAAGGGTAAAATAAGTCATCTGAAACTCAGATTACGGTTCATCCTCATGATTAAACATAACATTACTGACATTGTTTTTCCAGCTTTATGCCATAATACCTTTCCGATTATCTCCACTGTGAGGAGAGTGTGTAAGTTCATAAAGCAACTATTTCTGCAGTTGGTAATTGTGATAACTGCACTCCCACTGGCTTTCTCCCCTACCTTGTATTGTTAGAGCATCACACCCACCCACCACATGATTATAGTTATCAAACACTTGTTATGTTTTATTCAGAATCCAAAGTCATTTAATACCGCCTTTGCTGATGACTCCCAATTTTATGCCGTTAGTCTTGATGTAACCCTAAGCTTCGCATGTAATTCAATTGCATACCTGATATCTTACTTGACTATGTAATGGGTATTTCAAATTCAACAAACCTGAAACACAGTCCTTTACTAAAGATGTTATCCTCCTAGGCTTTCTGACCTCAGTACCCACCTTCCACTCAATTACTAAACCTAAAAACCAAGAACTACCATAAACTCCACCTTATTGTCCATTCCCCTCACCCAACCTGAACGAATCTCAAGTTAACCCACTTTTCTTCTTGGCTGGATCACTAACAAGCTTCTATTTTTCACCTCTTCATTGCATTCTGCTCTCAGTGGACAAAATGACCTTTAGAGAACATAAATCAGATCATTCCACCCCCAGCTGTACCTTGAAACCCCTCAAAATCTTCTCATTGCAGTTAAAAAATACTAAGTGATTGATGTTAGCTTGTCATGGGCTGATTAAATGATAGTTTTGCATCCTAACAGACCCAGGAGACAGGCATCTAGCGGGCAAAGCGCAGAGTTTACTTTTGATAACACTGTTTAGAGAATGCTGCTGAGTATCGGCCGAGTAGGCTGCTGCTAGCCCAGCCCTGGAGTAGGCAGGGGCACTTCCAGATGGCCATGGGTCTGATGACAAGAGCAAGCAAGCCCATCACACAACACAGCACAGATGTGACATGTGCCTTCTGCAGGCAAGAGTATTCTCCCACCAAAGAGAGAGCTCAGAAGGGGCACGCTCTGCTACTTTTCCGAGTCTCACCATTCAGCAAAAGCGCTGGTTCCCTGGTGATGGAAAGAAGCCGGACAATTCCCCTCATGGAGACACGCTTCTTGGGACACAGAGTCTCCCAACACTCAGCATGGCTGTAAGACCATTCTCTGCCTCGCTCCTGTCCTACTCCTCCCCAGAGAACTCTTTTGCCAGGAGATCAGCCACAGTGATCTTCTCGCGTGTCCTCAGTTATGTCAAATTTTTTCTTCCCTGCTTCCATGTCTTTGACTGCTTTTTGCCTGCAAAGGGTCCATCTCAAGCCTGAACACTTTTCATCCTTAAGGTCTCGTATCAAGTGGCACGTCCTCAGAGATGGCAAACAGAACCTAAAACAAAACCTTAGGAATATGCTCAAATCCATCAGAACTGCTTACTATTGGAATTATTCTTTTTAATCCAGCAATTTGATGCTTATGTAATACAGGCATAAAACATAGAAGCAGAAATGTTGAAAATGAAGAATTGGAGGGCACCTGGGTGGCTCAGTTGGTTAAACGTCTGACATCAGCTCAGGTCATGATCTCACGGTTCATGAGTTCGAGCCCCATGTCGGACTCTGTGCTGACAGCTCAGAGCCTGGAGCCTGCTTTGGATTCTGTGTCTCCCCCTCTCTCTCCCTGTCCCATGCTTGCACTCTGTCTCTCTCTATCTCTCAAGAATAAATAAACTTTAAAAAAAGAAAATTGGAAAAAGATGTTAAGGAAACCAAAAGGTAGTGTAGAGATCTTTATACTAGACAGAAGGGACTTTGAGGATAAAGCATTAGGACAGATGTTGGGAGATGATACATAGTAATAAAGAGGAACAATTATGCTAGTAGATACAATGAAGTCATGAACTTGTATGCACAAAAAATCCCCCATATATATATATATATATATATATATATATATGTATAAATATTGATATAAATATAGATGTATAGGTATAGATAGACTCAAAATCCAATGGAATCTTATGGAAAACTGCCAAAACTATCATCTTGGTAGGAGACTTTAACACATTCTCATCAGAAACTGATAGATCAGGGTTCCTGGGCGACTCAGTCACTTAGGCATCAGACTCTTGATTTCAGCTCTCGTGGTTGTGAGATCAAGCCCTGCGTCGGGCTGTGTGCTGAGTGTGGAGCCTGCTTTGGATTCTCTCTCTCTCTCCTTCAAAATAAATACATAAACATTTAAGAAAAACAAAAAAAGAAGAAGAAGAAACTGATTGATAAACCTGGAAAAACTAAGCCATGCCACATTGGCTTCAAGACCATGCAGTGAGACAGGCTTTAAGGTGCCCCCGCAAGACCGTGAAGGCTGGAAGGTCAGTGAGGAAATGGGCAGCTGATTTTGTGTCAGCACGGTAAGAAAAACTCTCGCTCTTAGTAAATGGACAAAAGCATTCCTAATAAAATTAGAGATGTGGCTAAGGAGATTTCCATGGCGAAATACCCCTGGCTTCTATTAGCTGTTTATAATAAAATATGAGAGAAATAAAATGAGCTAAATAAGGAAGTGGTTCATTTTCAAGTGAAATTTAGAGAAAATATAGAAAGACCAAAACCAAAACTGTTTTTCGTCCCTGGTCTTTTTTGTAGTGAAAGAGTCTCCACATTATAAATTTCCTGAGAGCAAAGATCAGACCCAGAAAATAAATAAATAAATTAATTAATTAATTAATTAAAGAGAGTAGCCCCAGGAACAAAACCCTGTAAGACATTTTGCTAAGACTTCAGGAACGTTAAGGCAAAACCTCCTAGACTCTGTCAGAGTCACAAAAGAGCTCCATTTCCAAGTATCTTAAGACTGTACTTCATAGACTACCCAGGTAGATAGTAGGGCTTCTAAGAATTTTAATATGTACCTCACCACTCTTTCAGCTCAAAGTAGCAAAAGACCTTTCTTGAAGGGATTTATGGGTATGACTGTTATTCAATGGAATAGATTTATAATTTGATATACTGCAAATATAATGACTTTTAAAAGGACTTATAATATATTGGACTAAAAGGGCCAGAGATGGTTCAAAATGAAAAAGAGGCTTCTAGGCCTCCAAGCTCCCATGGAAGAAAATAGGCTGTGTGGGAAAGGGTTAACTTAGCAGATCTGAGTTTCTCAAACACATCACATTCTCAGGAAATACCTGATTCACAACTTGACCCTGGCTTGCTCCTAGGATATGAGCTTGGGGTCCCAGAATATTCTACTTCAGAGTGCTTTTGTATACCTGATGCTTTGGGGATGGTTTTGGAGTGGCTAAATAGGTTATGCAGGCACTATATGCCTACATGACTGACCCCAATAAAAACAGTAGATGTTAAGGCTCAGATGAGCTTCCCTGATAGTCAACACTCCTGGTATGTTGTTACATATCACTCCTGGAAGAATTAAGTCTGTCCATGTGACTCCTGGGAGAGGACACTGGAAGTTTGCATCTGGTTTCTCCTGGATATTGCCCCTTTACTGATTTTGATACGTATCAGTTTACTGTTATAATCCATAATCATGAGTATAACAGCTTCTGATTTTGTGAGTCCCTCCAGTGAATCATGGAGTGAGGATGGTCTTGGGGACCTCTAATACAGTGGGCAGCAGAAGTGGGATTTTCTAGATTGACACTCACTCACTTGAAATATGGTGAAAGCATTTCTTGGGGAAAGGCAGGATGATAGTAGGAGGGAATGACAAAATTCTGATGTCCAAATGGCCACCAAGTCACCTGTAAACTAAGACAACTGCTGTGCTACAATCAGTTATTGGAAGTGAAAACTATCAATGGAATTTAGGAAGATAGACCCGACTCCTGAAGCTTTGGCTCACTGGATATGGAAGGCAATGCAAAACATGAGTAACTAAATATGCAATCTTAGTTGTGTTTATCTGTAATAGCTAAAATGAAAGCAAAGGGTTGTGTTGGGTCAGATCCTGGCCCTGTGCCAAACTCAGATGGTAACTGGTTTGAGCTACAGCTTTTAGTCTCAGGGTCACACTGAAGGGACAACTTATGCTGGAACAATAGATAGCACCTCTAGGACAGAGGCTAGTCTTGGTGGTGAGGGGAGGCAAAACCAACAAACTACTGATACTGGCAGCTTTCCAAAGAGCTTTTACTAAAATGGATCGTGACAGTGATTAACTTGGGAAAGTCTGGTTTCGAACACTGCAGAATGGAGGAGCATGTTTGGGTTGATTCTTTTCTGGAAATATCTAGGGAGGAAGGTATGGAAGAACAGGCTTACACAGCTATGCAGTTTTTCCCAACATCCCCTCAATGGGTCTAGGACCCAAGTGACAATGGGGGTGCTAGAAGTAAGAATGATCCTTAAGCAAGAACTTTAGCCAGAATTTCTAAGGGCTTGTGTGGTGGATTGTGGCTTCCCTCTTACTGTCAAATTTAGGGTTGACAACGAATACAGCTATATTACCTAATGATCGAGACAGCCCCCTAATTCTATACCTAACCTTACGCCATATCAATGTAACCTTACCCCATGTCAGTGGCAATAGACTAAGCGGCACTTAGGAGGCACTTGACAGACGAGCATCACTGCTGGCAACTCAGCCAGCACAGTGGTGGGACCTATGTTCCTTCCAAAATTGGAAAAGGTTGGGTAAAAATCAATGACAAATGGAGAAAAGGCAAAAAAAAAGTAGCTAAGGGTAAAGGAATGCATAATAAGCTATGAAACAATGGAAGCCCAACATTACTTTGCTGCCTCAAGAAAAGCTCAGAGGAAGAGATGATATTCTCGGAGTTTAATTATAATAGATGCCTGAAAGGGTAAAGCTACATACTGCCAAGACCACACTTGCTTTTGAACCTGACAGGGTTAAAATAGAAGCCTGCAAACACGAGAGGGCTCACTCTAGGAGACATTTTGACCATACAATATGATCATGAACTAGACCACTTTTTAAATAATGATGAATGGGAGTCTAGTAATATGTCAGTAACTTTTGACTCTTATTTTTTAGGTCACATTTATTACAAAGGATATCATTTGGCAAGGAATTTCTGGAAACTACTCCACACAGAGCCATTGGGCCACATAGTGTACAATTCTTGGCAGACTGATCTATGTAACTATAAACCTTGATGACCAGATGCTTAGAAAAGTTCCTGGTTACAGTGGATAAAACACAGAGACTGCATGCCTTACATGCTAAAATGTGTTGTGCACAAAAAACATACCAGCTCTGTTCTTGTGGATGGAAAACTTGAAACAGAATAAAAAGGATAATGGGAATTAAGCAGTAGGCATCACACAGTGGATCTCAAATTCCCTAGGAAATGGTCCCACCCTGAGACAAGAAAGGCTGTGGTGGCCTCATAGCATACTCAGACTAAATTACATTTGGTGTGACTACCATTCACCTGACCCTAGCATGCAGAACCTAACATTTTTGGGCATAGAACTAGTGTCTAACTGCACTTAAGCCATTAGAATGCAGTAGCAACATGCATGGTGGAGGAAACAACACTAGCCCATGAGATAGGAAAGGGCTTTAGAGGGAGACTGGTGCTGGTCTAGGTAACCCAGGACAAATTGAATTTACTTTAAGTGAGGAGAAGCACTCAGAAATGAAAAGATTTATTAACTAGAATAAGCATACTCAAGGGTATTCTCTTCTAGGAAGAAAACAATGGATGAAAGTCACCTGGGAAGATAATGAGGTTTTAGTGAAGTGGTCAAGCAAATCCAGCAGACAATGCTTCATAAAGTCAGGACCCAGCATTGGCAAAGGCTTGTCCCTGGCCCAACACGGTCTCTTGACTATTTTAACACAGAAGGAGTCTGAAGTAGCCATGGGACAACGGCCCTCCATCCTAGCTGCTGAGATCCAAAGGGCACACCTATGAAAAACTTATGGACCTTTACAATTATCGAAATTCTCTGAGGGCACTTGTAATTTACTTTGATGCACGATGACTGCCTTCATCCCAAGAATAGATCAAAATAAGACGTATCTTGAAATACAGTTAGTTGGATTAGGAAACATTCTGAATACCACCTGTTTCCTTTCTGTAGAAAGGATGTGGACCCCACTATATAACAGCACACAGTGGAAGCCAGTCTCAGTACAAGGCTTTTAACTGAGACAGAAGGACAGGCCTTGCCCCCCAACTGACTTGGAATCCAATAATACCAAATCACATCCAACTATAATCATGCCTGTTCATTATAATTTCTTGTATATGAGCAAGGGATTATTTACTCTGTTGAGAAGGCATAGCAAATACATCTATAATTCTTACTGATGTGTTCTGTAATAAAATTGAATTTTACCATGACCACATTGCAGTATGGTGTAACATTGGCACTGTTGATAAAATTCAAGTACCTTCTGTAAATAATTGATCCAATAATACTGATACTGATGATCAAATGTGTTGGGAGATCAAGTTAAAGCCCCCACAAGACGTAATGCCAATGGAAAACCACTTGCCTAGGGAAGAACTGTATTTAGCAAACCATCAGCTGAATTCTATATGAAATAGTTCTGTACAAGTTTATCACAAGATACAAATAATAGATCAAGGGGGAGAGCAAATAAATCAATACAAAAATATGAAAATGTATGTAATGGCTTTAAAGGATGGATTAGTTGTTTCTTAAATCTATCCCTATCTCACCCTGGCCTCTCCAAATGTTAGTCATATTTATACTTATATTACTACTGTATCTCTTGTATAAATGTTCTACTAAATGTAGGTGCTCATAAAAATATGATTGCCTAGGGCAAGGACCAGGACAGGTGGGATATGCAGAAAAAGGTTAACCTAGGAGGTCTCGGTTGCTCAAAAACTGCACATTCCCAAGAAATATATCATTTCAGAACTGGACCCTGACTGGTTCCTGGGTAATGAGCTGTGATCCCCTGGAATATTCTGCCTGATAAGAATAATTCTGTATGTCCGAGCCCTTGGGCCATGCTGTACCGGTTTGATCAGAGAGTTCATACTGATGATGTGATTTCTGGTGTGCATCTGATTTTCCTCTGGAGTCTGAGTAAGTGAGGTGTTGTGTGCCTAGATAACCGACCTCACTAAAAACTCTGGACAGCAAGGCTCAGGTGAGCTTTCCTGGTTGGCTACATTTTACTCATACTGTCACACATTATTGCTGGGAGAATTAAATGCATTGGGTCAGTTCACTGGAAGAGAGCACCTGAAAGCTTGTGTCTGCTCTGTCCAGGACATCATCCCATGTCCCTCTTCCCTTTGCTGATTTTACTCTGTATCCTTTCACCATAATAAGCCATAACCATAAATATTACAAGCTTCCAATCTCTGTGAGTCCTTTGAGTGAATCGCTAAAAGTGAAGGTTGTCTTGGGGGCCTCCAACACACGAACTGTGAAAGCTGTCATGCTGTAAGCAAGGGCCATTTCTCATAGAAAAGATATGACTAAGAGTGGGGTGCCAAGGTCCATGGAGAAACACCCTCAGGTGGCAGAAGGGGAACTAGCAATCTGTGCCTGTCAGGGTTTCAGAATTGCTATGGATCAGTGACTGCCAGGGGCCTCTTATTTTCCTCTTTTCTGATTAGAGGTATCCAATTTTCCTTATCACAGCCTCGCTGAAGTCTGTTGGTAAGTGGACGACAGAGAATATGAATCTTGAGTTCACAGGTCTTCAAATTGAGAGGGTCCACTCCCAAGGAGCCTCACCTGCACCTGGACCTAATTTGGATAAGGAGATCAGTAACCTCAAGCATGAGCCCTAGATCGTAATAGAATGAGACATCTGGAAGACATTCTAGGGGATAAGTGTATAAAGTATATGGTGGAAACATGAATCATTGAGGGTCAGGAGGCGGACTGTGGTAGTCTGTTGAGTTGGTACCTCCACTTAACCACATTTCCCAGTATTCAGGCTTCCCCTTGAATCCAGGCTGGGTCTATGACTTGATTAATCAAAAGAATAGGACAGAAAGATATTGTGCTCATTTTGTGCTGACTCTTAAATTCTGGAAGCTTTGACTTTTGCACTTTGGAGATCCCTGAGCTTCCATGTGAGAGGTGTGGCCAGCCTGCTGGAGAAACCATTTGAGGAAACTTAGTGTGACACCATGTGGACAGGCCACAGGGAACAAGAGTGAGAACAAGAGCAAAGGACACAAAGGCTACACACAGGGAAACTGATAAACACAGCCAACAAAGAGATCTTGGTCTGAGGGTCCCAGCCAGCCATTGATGCCATCTCAGCTGAGAAACTAGAAACGAGTGGAAAGAACATCTTAGACATTCCAGTCCCAGAAGATATCACATGGAGTTGGATGAACCACCCTGCTGAGCCTTGTGTGAATCCCCAACCACAGATTCATGAGTACATAAAACGGTTGTGGTTTTGAACTGCAAAGCTTTGGGGTCATTTGTTTTGCAGCAACAGATATACTTTAACAAATGCTCCCCCAACATTCCACTCTCATTTTACCAGCCAGTTCTTTCTTCTTGTCAAGAGTTAAAGCTGTCCATTTGATTGGTAGAGTATGGAACCTAAGTGCGGGTCCATTTCTGCCACACCAGTTCTGTGATCCAGTCCCTAACCTTGAAGTTCTATTTTCTCACACAGGAAATAGGAATAATATTGCCTTGCTGCCTCATGGTCACAATTAAGTAAAATTATAATAGTAAAACATCTTTGAAAGAACTAAGCTTATTCTTAAGTTCTTCCCACAATGGAAACTATTAATTTTTATATGAAGGGACTTCTTCCCCATGTGCCATTGTAGGACAGTGAACATGGTGACTACATGGGCCATGTTCAATAGGTGTCTATTAGGTACTACAAGATGTCAATTATCCTGGCCATAGAATAAGAAGCCACAGACTTCCAAAGGATACAGTTTAGACCTACATATATTTTAAAGTGACTATTTTGACTACCATTGAGACCATAGGGTCTTTAGGCAGCTGCTTTTCGACAGCATGAGCAGGAACTTTAGAATTAGACGAACATGGACTGAAATCCTGACTTGGTTACTTTACGCATGATTTTGGATGTCACTTCACTTCTCTGCAATATACTTCCTTTTTCTGTGGAATGAGACTATAACAATACACATTTCACTATTGATATTACTTATTTTGTTGATTAGATATAACATTGTGTTATTTATCAAGCTTCTATTCAGTTTTTCTTTAGTTTTGTCCAAAACTTCCATGAAAACAAAATATTTCTTTTTGTTTTTAATTTTTTTAACATTTATTCACTTTTGAGTTACAGAGAGAGACAGATCACGGGCAGGGGAGGGGCACAGAGAGAGGGAGACACAGGATCCGAAGCAGGCTCCAGGCTCTGTGGTGTCAACACGGAGCCCAGCGCAGGGCTCGAACCCATGAACCGTGAGATCATGACCTGAGACGAAGTTGGATGCTTAACCGATTGAGCCACCCAGGCACCCCATAAACAAAATATTTCTAATAAAATAATTGTACTAATTACTAGCACTAAAATTTATATTCATCTACTCATCATAGGGACTGTTTTAAAAATTTACATAATTCCACAAGGAATGCACCTATTTTCCATTCCATGAATAGAAACACTAGTGGTTGTTTTTTAATTAACGTTAGAATAAATTCTTATTGCATGAATTAGCCAATAGATGGCAAGACTTCAGAGAAAACTGAACTTCTGCTGCTCCTGTGCAAAATACTATCTGCATATCCAAAAGATCCTTAACAAAGATATACTAGCTCCAGTTTGGAGTTTTTAATTCCAGCTTTGCCTATTTATATTTTAAGTGTTATGGTATCTTCTTTCAGTCTAATAATAATTTGTATTTTTGTATAATTTTAACAAAAAACATTCCATTGAGCATGAAAATATGATGATATGCTGTAGTACTATGTTAAAAATGCTTAGTGTGTTAACACTAGAGAAGATACATAATTCATCTCAGAATAGATGGTTCTTCGTTCAGGAAAATATGTTTTTTTTTAGGAAAAAGATAGTCTCCAGAGTATAATCTGGAAAGAGATGGAGAACAAAGGAAGCTGATTTTTTGCATCTGAATTAAATGTTAAAGACACCAGGAGAGAGAGATTGAGTAACACAGGGACCAAGAGAAAAGACAAGCCTGTGAGGACCCCATGAGGAAGAGCTATTTAGGCAGCATGCCTCCCCCTGCTTCTTTTGGCCATTTTTGAAGCCCCCTGCAAAATCTGCAGCCCCCGGAAGCATCTTGTCTTTTCAAATATTATATAATGTCTCCCTCTAGACCATGCGATCTCAGGTGTTTTAACGTGCTATAAGCCTGGGGCTCCGTTCTGATGCATATTTGCATGGTTTTGCAAATGCTGTGCTCCTTTTGCAGAATCTGCCCTCAAGTTTAAATCTACAAACAGCAGCTTGAGTAGGGTTTTGTAAATTAAAATAATTTTCAGGCACACTGGGACATTCATATCCTATATTATCCTGGCACTCTTGGCAAGAGCTCAAAAGTAATTGTACACTACATTAATATTAAACAAGCCCTTTAAAAATCTTTCTGAAGGTGGTGATACAGTTTCAGTGGCTTTCCCCCCACCCCCCAGGCATTTATAAATATCAAATTGGTTTAGCAAAGAAGCACTATTAGAAGGCTTCATCATAAACTGCACCTCTTAAAATAATCCTTCAATATACCATGTAGTAATACCCAAATCTATGGCATTGAAACAGATGGCACAATTGTGCTATTTAGTACCAATGCCACTCTTGGACTGTTAATTCCTATTATAAAATTTGAGTCATGGAGGGGGAGATTATGCGACTGGTGCTGGTCAGAAGTGTGTTTTCATAAGGTCACATATTTATTATTTTTTTAATGTTTATTTATTTTGAGACAGAGAGAGAGAGAGAGAGAGAGATGACAGGCAGGGAAGGGTCAGAGAAACAGACAGAGAGAATCCCGAGCAGGCTCCGCACAGTCAGTGCAAAGCCCGACATGGGGTTCCATGTCACGAACCATGAGATCATGACCTGAGTTGAAACCAAGACTTGAATACTTAACCAACTGAGCCACCCAGGTGCCCCCAGATCACACATTTTTGACGTTAGCTTGTACAGTAGGAAACAGGGATCTTATCAAACTTATAGCATAGCACTGTCAGAAACACAGGAGCTTAGTTTTAGGAAACTCTGGGTTTGCCTCGGGTAAAATCAAAGCCTCCTGGGATAGGTGTCAAGAAGTTGGCTGACGGAACCCCAAATTTGCACCAACCTTCTGTTATTTGAGAGGCTCCTCTGAAACAAGAGGTAAGAATGAAATAATGAAATAATGGCAGAATGAAGCTGGAAAGCAATATCTTGTTTTCTGAAACTGGACAATATAAATAACTCCAATGCTTAAAAGTGGTTAAAACTATGCAAGAGCCTCTTACAAAGGAAGGGGCACAGCTTCATGCTACTTGTTATCCTGAAAAGAGAATATCAAGAAAGAAAGAAAGAAAGAAAGAAAGAAAGAGAAGGAAGGAAGAAAGAAAAGAAAGAAAGAAAGAAAGAAAGAAAGAAAAGAAAGAAAGAAGGAAAGAAAGAAAAGAAAAAGAAAAAGAAAGAAAGAGAAACAAAGAAAGAAAAGAAAGAAAGAGAAAGAAAGAAAAGGGAGGAAGTCAAAAGATACTAAGGATTTTTGAGTAGTTAACATTCGTCTTCTTTTCCAACCCACAGAAATGGTGTGTGTATGGGGGAAGAGAGTGAGTTAACAAACCTCAAAAATCTTAATACCACCAAATGTGCAGAAAAGAGGTCCAATGGGTTTGGTTCTTTGAGGAGTTAGCCCAAAAAGACGCAGAAAACATCTGAAAGCACAAATGCTCCTCACCACTTCCACTGCATGCTGAGGAAGACTGCCAGGATTTGTCTTATTTCATTTGGTTTGGTTTGGTTGAGTTTGGTTTTGGTGGAAATAGGAGGAAATGAGAAGATGTTGACATACCAATTATGGAAGACAACATTAATGTAAAAAGGCTAAATTATCACAGTCCTTGTATTCGTTTGCTAACAAAATTCCACAAAGTGGGTGGCCTAACCAACAGAAATGTACTTCCTTACGGTTTTGGAGGCTGAAAGTCCAAAATCAAGGTGGCAGCGGATTTGGTTTCCTACGAAGCCTCTCTCTTTGGCTTGTGGGTGGCTGACTTCTTGCTATGTCCTCACATCGCCTTTCCTATATGTGTGTGCATTCTTGGTGTTTCTTCTTCTTATAAAGACAAAAATCATATTGTATTAGGTCCCAAGCATATCATCTTATTTTAATTTAATTACCTCTTCAAAGGCCCTGTCTCCAAATACAGTCACGTTGTGGAGTACTAGGGGTTAGGAATTCAACATATGAATTCGGGCATGGAGGTACAATGAAGTCCATGATGGTGGTCTAAAATAATCTGTGATCTATCAATAGAGACTTAGTAAAAGGTGAAGACTTAAAGGAGCGTGAACAGAAGGTCTACTTTGGGCATGGATATGTGAGGAGCTCCACAGACCCATCCCACAGTGGAACTGGTGAAAAACCATAAAAAGACGCCATTTAAATTCTCTGGAAATAGTCCTAAGGTGAAACACTGAACGAAGGGACATTTATTCGAAAAAACCTACTAAAACTCGGTCAGAACAGCAAGAGTCTATGGCATTTGAAACATGACCCATTCCTCTCTCCCTTGTTTCCTTCCACTGAGATGGCAATTCCACTCCAGATGCAGGTAGCCGAGACCACAGGGCTCCTTTCTTCCCAGCAACCCTGCTCGATGGCTCAGGTATCTTCCTGGTAGAGGCAGGTTTCAGCATTTATCCTCTCAGAAACCTGGCAAAGAAGCTAAGTTACAGAAGGGCACAGCCATGACATTGGGGCTCTCTTTTGTGGAGTGGTGGCTCTAGCTTGATTGCAGACAATGGATGTGCTGGGAGCTGGATGTCTCTCAGCCCATACATGGCTCATGAGGTGGAGACTTCCCACCTGAAGAGACGAGCTACAAAGACCAGAAGTGACTGGTAAGACAAAAACAAAGTTTTACTCAGAAGGGGACCCTAGGAAGACTATAGCAGAGTTCTCACCTGAACCATCAGAAACAACGGAGGTCAGAAAAAAATGGGTAACGCTTTCAAAGTGCTCAAAGAAATAAACATCAACAAAGACTTATAACCAGCAAAGTTATCCTTTAGAAACAGAAGCAAAATATAGACATTCCCATATAAACAAACACAGAAAAAAAATGTTGACAGAAGATCTACCTTACAAGAAATACTTCAGAAAGTTCTTTGGGGGGCGCCTGGGTGGCTCATTCGGTTTAGCTTCCGACTTCGGCTCAGGTCACGATCTCACCCTCTGTGAGTTCGAGCCCCGCGTCGGGCTCTGTGCTGACCGCTCAGAGCCTGGAGCCTGCTTCGGATTCTGTGTCTCCCTCTCTCTCTAACCCTCCCCTGCTCATGCTCTGTCTCTCTCTGTCTCAAAAATAAAATAAAACATTTTTAAAAAATTAAAAATAAATAAATAAATTAATTAATTAATTAATTAAATAAAAAAGAAAGTTCTTTGGACTGAAAGCAAATGATGGTAATTTGAATCCACATGAAAAACAAGGGTTTTGGTAAAGGTAAGTATGTATCTACAAAAGACAGCATAAATGTGTACTTCTCCTTTCTTCCATTAACTGATCTAAAAATCAATTATATAAATCAATATGTATGTAGAGGTTACATATTTGGACCTATAACATATCAAGACATTTGCCCAAATTGTGACACAACAGAGAAGAATGGGAGCAAAGCTGCATTAGACTATGGAAATTACCACAGATGATGATTCACAACCGCAGGAACAAATGAAGAGAATCAGCAATGGTAAAAAATAAGGTTAATATAACAAAAGCTATAAATATACACTTACTCTCCTTTCCTGTCTCAGCTCTTTAAAAGATATGAGCTTGTATAATTTGTAACCATGTATTGTTAGGTTTGTAACATTTATAGATGCACTAGGTACAACAGTAATAACACAGAAGGCAGAAAAAGGAAATAAAGCTACATAGGAGTAACATTCCTTTATCTCGTTGGAATTAAGTCAGTATAAATCTGAAACTGATTTTTATAATCAAGTCTAAAGCAACCACTAAGGAAACAACTCAAAAAAACTGTGAAAAAAATATTTAAAAAATCAAAATGTTATGTTAGAAAATATTCACTTAATGCAAAAGAAAGTAGCTAGGTCGTAATAGAGGAACAGAAAAGAAATAAGACACTTAAAAATAATAAAATGACACACATAAATCCAACTATATTCAATAGTAACATTAAATGTGAATGGATTAAATAATCTAATCAAAAAGCAGAGATTGTCAGACTAGATTTTTAAAAAACATTCAACTAGGGGCGCCTAGGTAGCTCAGTCAGTTAAGCATCCAACTTGGGCTCAGGTCATGATCTCACAGTTTGTGGGTTCGAGCCCCATGTCAGGCTCTGTGCTGACAGCTCGGAGCCTGGAGCCTGCTTTGAAGTCTATGTCTCCTCTCTCTGTCCCTCCCCCACTTGTGTTCTGTTTCTCTCTGTCTCTCAAAAATAAATAAATGTAAAAAAAATAAAAAACATTCAACTATACGCTGTCTATAGGAGACATACTGTAGATTCAAAAATACAAAAATATTAAGTCAGAAATGAAAAAAAAGGACCTTACTTCCAGCCTTATAAAAATAAAGAGGATTATTAAGGAGTAATATGAACAGTTTTGTCAATAAACTAGGTGATTTAAATAAAATGGATGCATTCTTAGAAAGACAAAAACTCAAAAAGAAATAGAAAATCTGAACAAACCTATACCAAGTAAGGAGATTAAATTACTAAAAATATATTAATTTATAAAAAACTATGTTGAAAGAAACATGCAAGGTCAGATAGATGCACTAGTGAATCCTACCAAACGTTTACAAATCAATACAAATTCTTCATAAACTATCCACCAGGAGGGAACACTTCCCAACACATTCTATAAAGCCAGTGATTACCCTGACACCAAAACCAGACAATCATAAGATGTCTAAGAAAACTAGAATGATAAAGAAAAAAAAAAAACTATGAACAAATGTATCTTATGAATATAGATACAAAATCCTTCAAAAAAATACTGGCCAGCTGAAACCAGAAACATAAAAAACATTATACATCATGACCAAGTAGGGTTTATCCCAGTAATCCAAGGTTGGTTTACCAGGTGAATATCAATATAATACACTATATCAAGTGAATTATAAATAAGATTAGCCAAAGGCAAAAAGAATGGACACCTCAAGTGGAAACCACCAGATTTTTATTTAGATTGAAGTTCTCTATTCATTGTCTAGTATAAAATAGGTTTTTGATAATTGTGGAATAACAAGATTTAAACATCTGCATATATATGGCAGGGCTTTAAATTTAGGGCTTCTCTACCCAAATGTTTCTCATGGTCTATATTTATTAAGAAGCCCCATAATTTCCCATATTAACACTCCTTTTTTCCCCAACATTCTAAACAAAATAAGCTGTTTTAACCAATAACTAGTAATGGGTACTTCCTGACAGTGGCTGTTCAAAAGACTCCCTTTTTTAAAACCTCTAAAATCCCACAAGAGTTCCCTGAAGTAATGAGATTCCCATCATCAAAAAACTATTTTGATTCCCTACTCTGTGCCTTTCAAGGCAAGAGAGTGTCCTAGCATATTTAAAAGTGGTGCACACACAGAAGAAAAGTCATGGGCACAACATAGCCATGCTGGTTCGTCTAATTGTACACACCGAGGATGGGCCAGCTTCCTTTTTGCTTCTCCAGCTATAAGGACCCACCACACAGAGGGATGGTGCTAAGAGTCATCATTCACAAAAGAAGGAAAATTGAAAAAGATGGAAAGATATTACTCTTGTTTCTGTCATTATGACATATTTCAGACATGCCAAAAAGTCTTTTTTAAATTTTTTTTAATGTTTATTTATTTTTGAGAGAGAGAGAGACAGAGACAGAGACAGACAGAGACAGAGACAGAGAGACGAAGGGCCAGAGAGAGAGGGAGACACAGAATCTGAAGCAGGCTCCAGGCTCTGAGCTGTCAGCATAGAACCCGATGCGGGGCTCGAACTCAGGAACCGGCAAATCAGACCTGAGCTGAAGTTGGGAACTTAACTGATTGAGTCACCCAGGCACCCCAAGACAGGCCAAGAAGTCTTAAGGATAATTTAAAAAACACTCATGTATCCTGAATCCAGCTTAAGAAATCAGCTGATACAGACACATGGCGTTCTTATATGTTGTAACACTCGTTTCATTTGTTCATTGGCCTTTATTTTAATTACATGACAAGAAGCCTGAAAAAAAATACCTGGGTAAGAATTAGAATCACAAGTTCAGGTCACATTCTTTGGCTGAAACAGAGACATCTTTTGTACCTCGGGCCAACTGAAATCTTCTTGTCATAATTGCCATTAGCTGCCATGGGTTTTGATTTTTACTTGTTCAAAAGTAAGCAATCAAAACATCGCCCCCCCCCCAAATCCCTTTAAATCAGTCTGTATAAAACTGTTCAAGGGTGCCAGGGTGGCTCAGTTGGTCAAGTACCCAACTTGAGCTCAGGTCATGATCTCACAGTTTGTGAGTTCGAGCCCCATGTCGGGTTCTCTGTGGTCAGTGCAGACCCCATTTTGGGTCCTCTGTCCCCCTCTCTCTCTCTGCGCCTCTCCCACTTAGGCTGTCTCTATCTCAAAAATAAATAAATATTAAAAAAAATAAAACTGTTTAAAAGTCTCTGACATATGCAGGTGAATGTACATTACAGGAAGATTTTAGGGTATCGCTGTTAATTACCTTTATAAAAAATTTTAGGCTTCTTTTGTCACTCATTAGATATTCAGATAATTAATACCCCTGCCATCTGTTTTTTAATAAATCCATATAACATTATACATGAGTATGGAAAATAATCACTACTTATTTGGGCCATTTTTAGGCTTTTTGAATCATGGTTACAGCCAACTTCAGCCAGCGGAGAGAGAGCATTGTTATTTTATGAGCCAGGCACTTCTCAACATTCCAACAGAAAGAGTAAGTTTTGAAGTATAGTCATTTCTGATTGTAATCCAGTCTGGAAGCTGAAATAGTCATCTAAGTATATATTAAAACCTCTCGTAAAATCATCTTGTGAGAAGCAATTGCAGAAGTTGAATCAAAGTGAATTTACATTCTAATTTATGAACACTGCTTGGTTTTATCTTAGTAAATATTTCACTAAGGTTCTGAAAACACTTTCTCTGTTAAGAGTTCTGCTTCAATACATTGGAAGTGGTATTTCCAAAGACTAAATTACTCCATTCTCTGATTTAGTGGAATGTATATGCCATGTTTATTTTTTGAAGAATTACAGAAGAATCATAGTGAATTTTCTTTTAAATCTTGGAAATGACCCAGAGCTATGACTTATCCATTGCTATTCTCATAAAATATAACACTTGGTAGGAGAAAAGGATTCAGAGACAGATCTAACATATTTTCTCCCTAGTGTCCTGGGAAAAGGGAAGCTATGAGGTTAAATCAGGGTAAATAATTCACTACCTATTGTTCACTCAGAACAGAAGTGAAAAGTCGAGTATGTGTGTTGCTGTGTTCGTCTCTGAGGGATGCCGTAACAGAATACCACAGCCTGGGTGACTTAAACAACAGGAATTTATTTCTCACAGTTGCAGATTCTGGAAGTCTGAAATCAAGGTGTCTGCAGGGTTGGTTCCTCTGGATCTCATTTCAACTTAATTAACTCTTTAGAGACCCTGTCTCCAACTACAGTCACACTCTCAGGGACAGGGGGTTAGGGCTTCAACATACGAATTTAGGGGACCCAATTCAGCTCATAACAATTACATAGCACTTCTGCAAAGCCCACACTCTCACCAGCGGGCAGAGGCAGGGCGCTCATACATGGTGCCACTTTCCGAAAGAAGCCCTTTTGTTTCGATTCAAGACGATAATTTTCATCCCCGTTTTCAATTCTGACTCAACGCTAACTGCTCCAGCTGACTCAAAGAATCTGATAAATATTTACAGAGAAAGAAATAAATTATTGGACATCCAACTGAAAAGAAAACACTCACCTTGAGTTTCTAAGATAGCCAAGTTTAGACTCCAGCGCGTCTTCTGGCATTTCTGAAGTCGCTTTGGCAACTGTCAATAATGGAAATGCTGCTCTGCTAACAGCAAACATTTCCAATGACCCCACCAGCGGACCGAAAGCACTTCAAGCCACAAGGCACAGCCATCAAGCATATGGCCCTACTGTCCTGGTCACACTTCCGTCTCCAGGAACAAGCCGAGTCCTGCTTCAGTGAGGTTCGAGGCACCAAGAGTCTGCCCTTTGCCTTGACACGGTTTTCTTCTGATGGACTCAAATTTAAGTAGAATGATTCTAGTCCTTCTTATACATATAAAAATATATTCTATCACTTTTATTTTTGTGAATGCAGAAATGGAATATTATACATACTGTACTTAAGGAAATCACGTTATATCCTGGGCACCTAGCTAACACTCCTAATCTCTATGGCTTGGGAACTTACTACCAAAGAACCTCTGTAGCTTAAGGATTCATGCTCTGTAAGGATTCATGCTCTGAATTCAGAGCATGAATCCTTAAGCTGTGGCTTAAGATTCATGGCTTAAATAATCCATGCTCTAGCAGCCCCTGGAGCTCAGTGGTGAGTTCTAGGCCTGATGTAAGAGGAGAGAGCCCCTGGACAGGACTGTGCTAGGAGAAATGTCACAAGGCCCAGCAGACCCACTCAGCCTCTGGGTGAAAGGAGAAAAGCAATCTGGGCTGAATGCCTTCTTACAAGGCTCATGCTAGATTGTCTCCATCTTACCTGTTTACTTCATGTTCACAAGCCTAGAAAAATGTACATGTTCGTCCTTCCTTCCTTCCTTCCTTCCTTCCTTCCTTCCTTCTTCTCTTTCTTTTTCTTTCTTTCTTTCTTTCTTTCTTTCTTTCTTTCTTTCTTCCATTTTTTCTAGTTTTAGGAAACTAAAACTCAGGGCTGTTGCTTTCCTATTAGCAAATAGCTCCTAACTAGAAATGCCAAAATTCCATCACATGGTCATCATCCTCCAAAACCTGTGGTCTTTAGGTGTCTCATGCCTTCAATTAGGTGCAGAAGGAAATGCCTGGCCCCTATTGGCCATCAGAGTGGGGCAACCTTTTATGAGATGTTCTGTCAACAACTTAGGGAAACCTAACTAGCACAAAAGAAGTTCTATAGAGTTCTCAAGTTTTTGAGAATATAATTTCAAACAAGTATATATATGAGTTCTTTTTATAGGATTAAACTTGGCTCAGAAGACTAGTTTCTGAAAAAAAACAAAAATTTAAAAAATAATTAAAAAATAAAATAAATTAAAAAAAATTTTTAAAGACCAGTTTCCGAGGACTTAGTAAATATTTGTTGAGACAAAGAATAGAGACGTGTCAGGAAGTAGGTCAACCAAAAATGAGCACATTTCCTTTGATGATAAGCATGACTGCACAGGCAGTCCAAGCCCTGCCTCTGTCTCCCACTAACTATGGTGTCATCAGGTAAGTTGTTAATCCTTCGTGTCTCATCTTTTTCATCTGTAAAATGAGTATAAAACTAATAGGTGAATGCATAAACTGTAATACATCCAGACAATGGAATATTATTCAGTTCTAAAAAGAAATGAGCTCTCAAGCCATGAAGTCACATGCATATCACGAAGTGGAGGAGGTCGATCTGAAAAGGCTACATACTGTATGATTCTAACTATAAGACATTCTAGAAAAAGCACAATTATGAAGACAGTAAGAAAAAAAAAAGTAGTTGCCAGGAATGGGGAAGGGGAGGGACAAGACAAATGAGTATATAATGAGTACCTATGTCAGTCAGCCTGTCGGTCAGTAAGACCAATGGGTTACTCTACATAAACCACTAGAACTGGTTGGGGCACAGTCAGCTCCAGACTCCTACTACTACTAGCTGTTGAAATAATTGGTACTCCAGTTAGATCCAGAATTCCTTGACATCATTTCTTTCCGATGAGGTAAAATCTAAGAACACATGGAAAATGTAAGTCTAAAAATAATGAAAATATAAAAGAAATAAAACACTCAGTTCCAGAAAAATTGCCCAACATAAGAGGAAAGGGAAGGGATCCACTTTTACGAAGTGAGTTAAACTGCTAAAACTTCAACAAAATTTTTCATCAAATACCAAGGGAGGAGGGCTCAAGATGGTGTCATAGAAAGATCTTGAACTCAGTCTTCCCACAAACAGAATAAATCTACGGCTACATATGAAACAATTCCCTCGGGTAAGGAACTACTTGAACAGCACATCCACAAAAGAGGATAAAAAGGTCACATCCAGTTGGGTATGAGAGGTGGAGATGCGGTCTGGCAAGAAACTCCTCTCCAGACGCCAGAGACCCACAATCAGGAGGGATCTCACAGTATGAAACTTGCCCCTGTAGAGTGAAGGGTTTATGCCCCACATTAGGTGGGGACCTACACCAAAGGACAAGACCCCAGGGCATCTGGCCCTGAAAAACAACAGGGCTTACTGCCAGGAGAACCACTGGGTTGTAGGAAATAGAAAATCCACTCTTAAAGGGTTTGTGCACAGACACGGTCACTTCAGGTTTCAACACAAAAGGAACAATTTGACCATATGCAAAGGAGACCCATTTCTTAATCTAAAAGCACCTGCTAGAGACACAGGCACATGTTGTGTTGGGACTCTCCCTGGGGACAGAGGTGCTGGTGGACACAATTCGTGTTCTCCTTCTGCCTCGCTGGTGCCAGTGCTGGCAGGTACCATTTTTGTACCTTCCCCTGCCATAATCCATCAGCAGGAGTGCCCTGCCCCCACATGCCATGGCCATAGCTCACCCCATCACAGCCAGCAGGCATGTGCAGCATATATAGGGGATGCCCTCTGAGCGCCTGGCTGTGGTGGCCAGGGAGGATTGTGTTTCGGACACCATGGGCCTGAAGTAATTGGAGAGACTATCTTTGGCTGGCCACCACCCCCAGAGCACTGCACAAACAGCAGACTGACACACGTCTCTAGTCTTCACGTGCAACAAGCCTTTGTGCCCTCAGCTTCATTGTAAGGAGCAGGTTTCAGGTTTGCCACACAACCAGAAGCTACAGGGGTGTCCCCAGGGAACGTGCACAGGAAGACACTATACAGTGCCCTTCCCTGGCCCCACCATGGCTTGCTGATACCTCCCAGAAAGGAGTTTATTCGCTTATCTAAAGCAATGATGTTTCCAACTGTTGCCTAAGGGACACCTCCAGAACTCCTGATCTGGAAGCCAGCAGAGTTTACAATTATAGGCAGGCCCATAAAACTATATATATTTACATACCTTAAAAGCTGCACACATGCACACACACACACACACACACACACACACAAGCTGCTACCTGAGGATCTGGCTTACAATTAGCCTGAACTAGGCACTATCTGAGATCCCTTCTTTTGGAACACTGGAAGGTCTTGGCACACCCTTAACAACTGGGACCTATGAAGAACAAGGAACAAGTCAGGCTACTTAGACAATCACAAAGTTCTGATTAAAAAAAAAAAAAAAAAAAAAAAGCTAGGACAATGTTAAATAACAAATTTCATCTCCTATATAAAACCACACCTGAGGAGTTCCGGAAGATGGCGGCGTAGGAGGACGCGGGGCTCACCGCGCGTCCAGCCGATCACTTAGATTCCACCTACACCTGCCTAAAGAACCCAGAAAACCGCCAGAGGATTAGCAGAAGGGAGTCTCCGGAGTCAAGCGCAGACGAGAGGCCCACGGAAGAGGGGAGGAAGGGCGGCGAGGCGGTGCGCGCTCCACGGACCGGCGGGAGGGAGCCGGGGCGGAGGCGCGGCTCGCCGGCCAAGCGGAGCCCCCGAGTCGGGCTGGCAAAAGCGGAGGGGCCGGACGGAGTGTGTTCCGACAGCAAGCGCGACTTAGCGTCTGGGAGGTCAGAAGTGAACAGCTCTGCTCGGAAAGCGGGAAGGCTGGAGGACAAAGGGAGGGAGAGCTGCTGAGCCCCCGGACGGCAGAGCTCAGCTTGGCGGGGAACCAAGGCGCCAGCGCCATCTCCCCCGCCCATCCCCCAGCCAAAATCCCAAAGGGAACCAGTTCCTGCCAGGGAACTTGCTCGCCCAGCGTAAAAACCCAACTCTGTGCTTCTGCGGAGCCAAACCTCCGGCAGCGGATCTGACTCCCTCCCGCTGCCACAGGGCTCCTCCTGGAGTGGATCACCTAAGGAGAAGCGAGCTAAGCCTGCCCCTCCTGCCCCCGTGCACCTTGCCTACCCACCCCAGCTAATACCCCAGATCCCCAGCAACACAAGCCTGGCAGTGTGCAAGTAGCCCAGACGGGACACGCCACCCCACAGTGAATCCCGCCCCTAGGAGAGGGGAAGAGAAGGCACACACCAGTCTGACTGTGGCCCCAGCAGTGGGCTGGGGGCAGACATCGGGTCGGACTGCGGCCCCGCCCACTAACTCCAGTTATACACCACAGCACAGGGGAAGTGCCCTGCAGGTCCTCACCACTCCAGGGACTATCCAAAATGACCAAACGGAAGAATTCCCCTCAGAAGAATCTCCAGGAAATAACAACAGCTAATGAACTGATCAAAAAGGATTTAAATAATATAACAGAAAGTGAATTTAGAATAATAGTCATAAAATTAATCGCTGGGCTTGAAACCAGTATACAGGACAGCAGAGAATCTCTTGCCACAGAGATCAAGGGAATAAGGAACAGTCACCAGGAGCTGAAAAGCGCTTTAAACGAAATGCAAAACAAAATGGAAACCACGACGGCTCAGCTTGAACAGGCAAGGAGAGAATAGGTGAACTAGAAGATAAAGTTATGGAGAAAGAGGAAGCTGAAAGAAAGAGAGATAAAAAAATCCAGGAGTATGAGGGGAAAATTAGAGAACTAAGTGATACACTAAAAAAAAATAATATACGCATAATTGGTATCCCAGAGGAGGAAGAGAGAGGGAAAGGTGCTGAAGGGGTACTTGAACAAATTATAGCTGAGAACTTCCCTGAACTGGGGAAGGAAAAAGGCATTGAAATCCAAGAGGCACAGAGAACTCCCTTCAGACGTAACTTGAATCGATCTTCTGCACGACATATCATAGTGAAACTGGCAAAATACAAGGATAAAGAGAAAATTCTGAAAGCAGCAAGGGATAAACGTGCCCTCACATATAAAGGGAGACCTATAAGACTCGTGACTGATCTCTCCTTTGAAACTTGGCAGGCCAGAAAGGCTTGGCACGGTATCTACAGTGTGCTAAACAGAAAAAATATGCAGCCGAGAATCCTTTATCCAGCAAGTCTGTCATTTAGAATAGAAGGAGAGATAAAGGTCTTCCCAAACAAACAAAAACTGAAGGAATTTGTCACCACGAAACCAGCCCTACAAGAGATCCTAAGGGGGATCCTGTGAGACAAAGTACCAGAGACATCACTACAAGCATAAAACATACAGACATCACAATGACTCTAAACCCATATCTTTCTATAATAACACTGAATGTAAATGGATTAAATGCGCCAACTAAAAGACATAGGGTATCAGAATGGATAAAAAAACAAGACCCATCTATTTGCTGTCTACAAGAGACTCATTTTAGATCTGAGGACACCTTTAGATTGAGAGTGAGGGGATGGAGAACTATTTATCATGCTCCTGGAAGCCAAAAGAAAGCTGGAGTAGCCATACTTATATCAGACAAACTAGACTTTAAATTAAAGGCTGTAACAAGAGATGAAGAAGGGCATTATATAATAATCACAGGGTCTATCCACCAGGAAGAGCTAACTATTATAAATGTCTATGCGCCAAATACCCGAGCCCCCAGATATATAAAACAATTACTCATAAACATAAGCAACCTTATTGATAAGAATGTGGTCATTGCAGGGGACTTTAACACCCCACTTACAGAAATGGATAGATCATCTAGACACACAGTCAATAAAGAAACAAGGGCCCTGAATGATACATTGGATCAGATGGACTTGACAGATATATTTAGAACTCTGCATCCCAAAGCAACAGAATATACTTTCTTCTCGAGTGCACATGGAACATTCTCCAAGATAGATCATATACTGGGTCACAAAACAGCCCTTCATAAGTTTACAAGAATTGAAATTATACCATGCATACTTTCAGACCACAATGCTATGAAGCTTGAAATCAACCACAGGAAAAAGTCTGGAAAACCTCCAAAAGCATGGAGGTTAAAGAACACCCTACTAACGAATGAGTGGGTCAACCAGGCAATTAGAGAAGAAATTAAAATATATATGGAAACAAACGAAAATGAAAATACAACAATCCAAACGCTTTGGGATGCAGCGAAGGCAGTCCTGAGAGGAAAATACATTGCAATCCAGGCCTATCTCAAGAAACAAGAAAAATCCCAAATACAAAACCTAACAGCACACCTAAAGGAAATAGAAGCAGAACAGCAAAGGCAGCCTAAACCCAGCAGAAGAAGAGAAATAATAAAGATCAGAGCAGAAATAAACAATATAGAATCTAAAAAAACTGTAGAGCAGATCAACGAAACCAAGAGTTGGTTTTTTGAAAAAATAAACAAAATTGACAAACCTCTAGCCAGGCTTCTCAAAAAGAAAAGGGAGATGACCCAAATAGATAAAATCATGAATGAAAATGGAATGATTACAACCAATCCCTCAGAGATACAAACAATTATCAGGGAATACTATGAAAAATTATATGCCAGCAAATTGGACAACCTGGAAGAAATGGACAAATTTCTAAACACCCACACTCTTCCAAAACTCAATCAGGAGGAAATAGAAAGCTTGAACAGACCCATAACCAGCGAAGAAATTGAATCGGTTATCAAAAATCTCCCAACAAATAAGAGTCCAGGACCAGATGGCTTCCCAGGGGAGTTCTACCAGACATTTAAAGCAGAGATAATACCTATCCTTCTCAAGCTATTCCAAGAAATAGAAAGGGAAGGAAAACTTCCAGACTCATTCTATGAAGCCAGTATTACTTTGATTCCTAAACCAGACAGAGACCCAGTAAAAAAAGAGAACTACAGGCCAATATCCCTGATGAATATGGATGCAAAAATTCTTAATAAGATACTAGCAAATCGAATTCAACAGCATATAAAAAGAATTATTCACCATGATCAAGTGGGATTCATTCCTGGGATGCAGGGCTGGTTCAACATTCGCAAATCGATCAACGTGATACATCACATTAACAAAAAAAAAGAGAAGAACCATATGATCCTGTCAATCGATGCAGAAAAGGCCTTTGACAAAATCCAGCACCCTTTCTTAATAAAAACCCTTGAGAAAGTCGGGATAGAAGGAACATACTTAAAGATCATAAAGGCCATTTATGAAAAGCCCACAGCTAACATCATCCTCAACGGGGAAAAACTGAGAGCTTTTTCCCTGAGATCAGGAACACGACAGGGATGCCCACTGTCACCGCTGTTGTTCAATATAGTGCTGGAAGTTCTAGCATCAGCAATCAGACAACAAAAGGAAATCAAAGGCATCAAAATTGGCAAAGATGAAGTCAAGCTTTCGCTTTTTGCAGATGACATGATATTATACATGGAAAATCCGATAGACTCCACCAAAAGTCTGCTAGAACTGATACATGAATTCAGCAAAGTTGCAGGATACAAAATCAATGTGCAGAAATCAGTTGCATTCTTATACACTAACAATGAAGCAACAGAAAGACAAATGAAGAAACTGATCCCATTCACAATTGCACCAAGAAGCATAAAATACCTAGGAATAAATCTAACCAAAGATGTAAAAGATCTGTATGCTGAAAACTATAGAAAGCTTATGCAGGTAATTGAAGAAGATATAAAGAAATGGAAAGACATTCCATGCTCATGGATTGGAAGAATAAATATTGTCAAAATGTCAATACTACCCAAAGCTATCTACACATTCAATGCAATCCCAATCAAAATTGCACCAGCATTCTTCTCGAAACTAGAACAAGCAATCCTAAAATTCATATGGAACCACAAAAGGCCCCGAATAGCCAAAGTAATTTTGAAGAAGAAGACCAAAGCAGGAGGCATCACAATCCCAGAATTTAGCCTCTACTACAAAGCTGTCATCATCAAGACAGCATGGTATTGGCATAAAAACAGACACATAGACCAATGGAATAGAATAGAAACCCCAGAACTAGACCCACAAACGTATGGCCAACTCATCTTTGACAAAGCAGGAAAGAACATCCAATGGAAAAAAGACAGTCTCTTTAACAAATGGTGCTGGGAGAACTGGACAGCAACATGCAGAAGGTTGAAACTAGACCACTTTCTCACACCATTCACAAAAATAAACTCAAAATGGATAAAGGACCTGAATGTGAGACAGGAAACCATCAAAACCTTAGAGGAGAAAGCAGGAAAAGACCTCTCTGACCTCAGCCGTAGCAATCTCTTACTCGGCACATCCCCAAAGGCAAGGGAATTAAAAGCAAAAGTGAATTACTGGGACCTTATGAAGATAAAAAGCTTCTGCACAGCAAAGGAAACAACCAACAAAACTAAAAGGCAACCAACGGAATGGGAAAAGATATTTGCAAATGACACATCGGACAAAGGGCTAGTATCCAAAATCTATAAAGAGCTCATCAAACTCCACACCCGAAAAACAAATAACCCAGTGAAGAAATGGGCAGAAAACATGAATAGACACTTCTCTAAAGAAGACATCCGGATGGCCAACAGGCACATGAAAAGATGCTCAACGTCGCTCCTTATCAGGGAAATACAAATCAAAACCACACTCAGATACCACCTCACGCCAGTCAGAGTGGCCAAAATGAAGAAATCAGGAGACTATAGATGCTGGAGAGGATGTGGAGAAACAGGAACCCTCTTGCACTGTTGGTGGGAATGCAAATTGGTGCAGCCGCTCTGGAAAGCAGTGTGGAGGTTCCTCAGAAAATTAAAAATAGACCTACCCTATGACCCAGCAATAGCACTGCTAGGAATTTATCCAAGGGATACAGGAGTACTGATGCATAGGGGCACCTGTACCCCAATGTTTATAGCGGCACTCTCAACAATAGCCAAATTATGGAAAGAGCCTAAATGTCCATCAACTGATGAATGGATAAAGAAACTGTGGTTTATATACACAATGGAATACTACGTGGCAATGAGAAAAAATGAAATATGGCCTTTTGTAGCAACATGGATGGAACTGGAGAGTGTGATGCTAAGTGAAATAAGCCATACAGAGAAAGACAGATACCATATGGTTTCACTCTTATGTGGATCCTGAGAAACATAACAGAAACCCATGGGGGAGGGGAAGGAAAGAAAAGAAAAAAAAAAAAGAGGTTAGAGTGGGAGAGAGCCAAAGCATAAGAGACTGTTAAAAACTGAGAACAAACTGAGAGGGAGGGCAGGGTGGGAGGGAGGGCAGGGTGGGTGATGGGTATTGAGGAGGGCACCTTTTGGGATGAGCACTGGGTGTTGTATGGAAACCAATTTGACAGTAAATTTCATATATTAAAAAAAAAAAAATAAATAAATAAATAAATAAATAAATAAATAAATAAAAACAAGTAAAAAAAAAAAAACAAAAAACCACACCTTCAAGATTGGGAGAGGTAGCTATTTAGCCTGATATATAGAAACAAATGCAGAGAATCTAGCAAAATCAGGGAACATAAGAATATGTTCCAAACCAGACAAAACCTCTCAAAAAGACCTTAATGAAAGAGAGGTAAGTAATGTGCCTGATAAAGAGTTCTAAGCAAAGGCCATATAGAAGCTCATCGAACTCAAGAGAAGGATGGGTGAACACAGTGAGAACTTCAACAAAGAGATAGAAAACATAAGAAAATACCAAACAGAAGTCACAGAGCTGAAGAATGCAATAACCGATCTGAAAAATACACTATGCGGGTTCAACAGCAGACTGAATGAAGCAGAGGAATGAATCAGCAAGCTGGAAGAAAGCGTAGTAGAAATCACACAGATAAAGTAGCAAAAAGAAAAAAAGAATTTTAAATATTTAAAATAGCTTAAGGGACCTATAGGACAATATCGAGTGGAATAACATCTGCATTACAGGATTCCAATAGGAGAAAAGAGAGAGAGAAAGAGGCAGAACACATATTTGAAGAAATATTTTAGCAAGGAGATTGAATCAGTAATTAAAAACCTTCCAAACAAAAGTCCAGGAAACAGACAATTCTACCAAACATTCCAAGATTTAATACCAGTCCTTCTTAAACGTTTCCAAAAAATTGAAGAGGAGGAAATCCTTCCAAATTCATTTTACAAGACTGGAATTAAGCTAATACCAAAGCCAGACAAAGATCCACACAAACAAAAGAAAGTTACAGCCCAATATCTCTAATGAACATAGATGCAGAAATCAACACAATGTTAACAAACCAAATTCAACAATACATTAAAAGGATAATACATCATGAACAAATGGTATTTATTCCAGGGATGCAAGGACAGTTCAACATCCACATATCAATCAACAGGATACACCACATTAACAAAAAAAGGATAAATTTCATATCATTACCTCAAAAGATCCAGAAAAAGCATTTGACATAATTGAACAACCATTTATAACAAAAACTCTCAACAAAGTAGTGATAGAGGGAATGTACCGCAATATACTAAAGGCCATATATGACCAGCCCACTGCTAACATTGTACTAAATAGTGAAAAGCTGAAAGTTTTTCCTCTAAAATCATGAACAAGGCAAGTATGCCCACTCTCACGACTTTTATTCAATGTAGTATTGGAAGTCCTAGCAATAGCAATTAGGCAAGAAAAAGAAGTAAAAGCCATGCCAAATGGGAAAGAAAGAAGTAAAACTGTCTCTTGCAGATAACAGATTTCTTTATATAGAAAACCTTTAAAACTCCACCAAAAAACTTTTAGAACTAACAACTCAATTCAGTAAAGTTACAGGATACAAAATTAATATACAGAAATTTGTTTCATTTCTTAAACTAACAACCTACCAAAAGGAGAAATTAAGAAAACAATTACATTTATAATCACATTAAAAAAAACTCAGAATAAATTTAACTAAGGAGGTGAAAGACCTGAACACTAAAAACTACAAGACATTACTAAAAGAAATTGAAGAAATAAATGGAAAGATATTCCATGCTCATTTATTGGAATAATTAACATTATTAAATGTCCATATTACCTAAAGCAATATACAGATTCAATGCAATCCTTGCCAAAATCCCAATGAGACTTTTCACAGAACTAGAACGAATAATTCTAAAATTTGTCTGCAACCGCAAAAGATGCCAAATAGCCTAAGTGATTTTGAGAAAAAACAAAGCTGAAAGTGTCATGCTCCCTCTTTTCAAACTGAACTACAAAACTATAGTAATCAAAACAGGTTGGTGTTGTCATAAAAACAGAAAACAGACACATAGATCAATGGGACAGAATCAAGAGCCCAGAAATAAACTCACACACATATGGTCCATTCATTTATAATAGAGGAGGTAACAATATATCATGGGAAAAGGACAGTCTCATCAATAAATGCTGGGAAAGTGGACAGCCACATGCAAAAGAATGAAGACCCCTGTACACATAAATTGCACAAAACCACACCATATACGGAAGTTAACTCAAAATGAATTAACACTTAAATGCGAAACCTGAAACCATAAGATTCCTAGAAGAAAGCACAGCAGTAAGCTAGTTGACATTGGTTGTAATCATTTTTTTTCTTTTTTTTTGGAATGTGACTCCGAAGGCAAGGGCATCAAAGCAGGGATAAACAAGTGGAACTATATCAAACTAAAAATCTTCTCCACAGCAAAGGAAACCATTAATGAAACAAAAAGGCAACCTACTAAATAGAAGGCATTTGCAAATCATATATCCGATGAGAGGTTAATTATCTAAAATATGTAAAGAACTCATACAACTTAACAATAAAAATATTCAATTAAAAAATGGGCAGAGGACCTGAACAGACATTTTTCCAAAGAAGACATACAGATGGCTAATGAGCCCATGAAAAGGTATTCCACATCACTAATTATCAGGGAAATGCAATTCAAAGCCACAATGAGATATCACCTTACACCTCTTTGAATGGCTATTATCAAAAAGACAAGAAAATCAGGTGTTGGCAACGATGTGGAGAAAAGGGAACCCTTGTGTACAGTTGACGGGAAGTAAACTGCTGCAGCCACTGGGGAAGACAGCATGGAGATTCCTCAAAAAACTAAAAATGGAACAACCGTATGATACAGTCATTTCATTTTCGCTTATTCATTCAAAGAATACAAAACTACTCATTTGTAAAGATCTACGCACCTGTATGTTCGCTTATCATATTCATAATAGTCAAGATATGGAAACAATCTAAGTGCCCATTGATGGATGAATAGATAAAGAAGATGTGGGATAGATAGAAAGATGATAGATAGATAGGTAGATAGATAGATAGATAGATAGATAGATAGACAGACAATGGAATTCTATTCAACCATATAAAAGAATTTAATCTTGCCATGTGTGACAACATGGATGGAACTTGAGGGTATTATGTAAAGTAAGTCAGAGAAAGATAAATACCATATGATTTCATGTGTTGTGGAATCTAAAAAACAAATTAACAAACAAAAACAAATTCATAAATACTGAGAACAGATTGGTGCTTACTAGTGGGGGAGGGGTTAGGGGTAAGAAATAGGTGAAGGGGCTCAGCTGTGTAGTGACGGATGGAAATGAGACTTATGGTGGCGATCACTACACCGTGTATACAAATGTCAAATTATGATGTGGTACTCCTGAAACTTACATAATGTTGTATACCAATTTTACCTCAATAAAAAACAAACAAAAGAATCAAGGCAACAACAATGAAAATAGAACAAAGAGGCATGTGTCACTAACTTAGATATCAGAAGGAAGTATTTATGCTGTTATTAAAGAATCACGAGAGGGGCGTCCGACTTCGGCTCAGGTCAGGATCTCACAGTTCGTGAGTTCGAGCCCTGCGTCGGGCATCTGTGCTGACAGCTCAGAGCCCGAAGCCTGATTCAGATTCCGTGTCCCCCTCTCTCTCTGCTCCTCCCCCACCCATGCTCTGCCCCTGCCTCTCTTTCAAAAATGAATAAACATGAAAAAAATCTTTTTAATAAAATAATAATTAAAAAAAAAGAATCACGAGATATTCAATACCTGGAAAATCAAAGAGAACAGGAAACATTCTGAGGACCAGCCCCTGACAGGGAATGGTCCTCTCTCAGAACCCCAGGGCTCGAGGTCAGCGACGTCAGCTCATTCCTCTATCTACCAAAAGTGATTCTCTGAGGGAAATGAACACGCGGAGCGGGGAACACCAGCCTGAGGGGTCAGTCGTCGCAGCGCCAACCACAAGAGGCAGTGGAAGAGGTACAGGAGGAGTAGACTGTGTCACCTGTCCGAGTCCTATCCTCAGCTTGACCCAGGAGAGCATGGCCACTTGGAAAACAGGGGCACTCAAAACAGGGGTTTGATTACACTGGATGGGGAAGAAACACACATCAGTAAGGTCTTGGGTCTGTGGCTGCAGCTGGTGCAAATTTCTAATGTTTGCGATGAACTCTGCGAACTACTGGGAGGAAACACTATGCAGAGATGAGCTGTGGCCCAGCTTGACGAGCGAATTCTCGCAGCGAAACCTACGTCCGAACAGTAGTGGACACTAACTGACCTTGCGTTGAGATTGAAACAAAAAATGGTTCGATCTCCCTCCTTCCATCAGAAGTCACCGGATCTTTGCCCTGGTCTCAGCTTGCTACGTTCCACACTGCATTCACTGCTGCTTCGGCGGACGTCCTTTTGCTTCAGCTAACGGTGACACCAACAGTGATTTGCTTGCGTATGTGTCTATTGTGTGCGTGCGTACATGTGCGTCTACACTCGTGCACGTGTACTGCGCCCTGTGTGCATGTGTGTGTGTCACGCGTTTGCGTGCACGTGTGCCCATGAATGCACGCGTATGTGTACGTGTGCATTTGACGGGAGTGGAGCGCGTAGTGTGGTGTGTGACCTACTGGCCTTCTGGATTCTCCAGAAGGTGAAAGAGTCAGCGGCTTGCGTTGCCTTGGCTGGACTTCTGAAATCCTGAAGGAAGCGCGGTTGGCAGAGACGGCCACGCAGCTCCAGCTGCCGCCAGGAGTCACAGGGAAGACTTTTTGGCTGAAGCTAAAGGAAGTAAGAAACGGGAGGGTCATTTGGTGCTTTCTACTTTCTCCCTGGAAATCTATTAACGTACAGGAATTCGCCGTGGTCAAATACGGAACATTTTTACTTGCTGGTCCTTTGGAAGGACGCGCCTTTAGTTGGCCTTCTAGTTATGTTGCAAGGACGCGCCTTTAGTTGGCCTTCTAGTTATGTTGCAAGGACGCGCCTTTAGTTGGCCTTCTAGTTATGTTGGCAAGGATGCGCCTTTAGTTGGCTTTCTAGTTATGTTGCATAATGTCTGGAGACCTATACTGTCAGCTGGGCAGGCCCGGAGCGGGAGAATAGAACAGGAAGGGGGTTGTCACCCTGAGGACGACACTGTTCTGGAGCAGAAAAGGGGTGCAGGGCACACGTGGGCTGGAACAGCCAACGTGATCCAGAGGGCTGCGGGCTAACCCGGATGTCAGACCGCCCATCTCACGGCAACTACCCCAAAACTGATGAGGAAACATTCAACCGATGACTTCCTCCATCTGGAAATCAAACTGCAGCCTGTTGCAGAAAATGAAACCCGGAGGAATGTTCTCGTGCCCTGACCACCTTTCCCAGAACACCCTTGGCCTCTCGCCTCTGCCTGCATCCCATACTCAGTGTCCCTGCAGGTGGCATGGCTTCTCTGATTGCAGGATTCTGAGGAGACATTGCCACCCCCTCCCCTCCCCTGCCAGTGGCTGCCCGACTTCCTGGTATGCAACCCTCATTCAGTCAACCCTCCAGCCTGCAAGGGAAGCTTCCAGCCTGGGAGGTGGAGTCCATGTGGGCGGGAAGGGAGAGGGTGAGAAGGGGGGGAGGGTGGTTATTGACCAGACGCCATCTGCGTGAATCGGTGCATTGGTGCATCAGTGGGACGGAAGCTATCATTTTGACCACCTGTCGGATTCCTGCCTCTACTTCTCCAGTGGTTCCAAACTTGGAGAAGGGTCCGAAGAGTGTGGGACTATCACTGCTCAAACCCCAGCCGTGGTAGCAAAACCCTTTATTGGATATGGCTAGATTGGTCGTGAGGTATGAAGACCGGCGTCTGCAGCTCTCTCATTTCTGTTTGAAACTCTGCCACCCCGGCTTTCCCACGGGTGAGCCCCCCCCCCGCCCCAGGGACGCGAGATCCAGGGGAGTCATGATGTCTGGTTTTCACGGGCTATATCGCTGAAACTCCGCTAACCGTGATGCCTGGGCTGGGAGAGGGCAGGAAAGGTGAAACCCCCACCAGTACAGAACTCCAGACTCTGGCTCTAGCCCGTCCCCCACCAGCCTCTCAACTGCTACCAACCGAGCAACACGCAACCAAAAAACTATGCAGCATGAATCCTACCTTCTTCATGAATGTTTCCCTCTGCATCCCAGTCAAGAGTGTTTCTCGGCCTTCTTTGAACCCCTAGAGATTTTAAGCCTTCTGTAAGGCATTCACGATGTTCTAACCTATTCTAGTACTCCCGGCTTCTCTGACACTTGACTCTAAGCCATTGGAGGGTAGGAGCTTCATCTTCTTCATTGCGTGTCCTTAGGAGAGCTTGCAAAGAGCAGTTGATACAAGTTTGTTCAATGAAATCAGTTTTACCTCCTGTCAAAAGTATTTAAAGTGCTCGGCGTTACAGCTTTGTACATCCGTCCCAGGGGGAATTATTCTTTACCACCCAGAAATTGTGAATTGCATTTCAGATGAAAGCTTTTGATTAAAACAGGCCTTGCTGGCAAAAGCCCCTCATGTCACTAGCTGTGAGTGGTGCCAGGATGCGAAAATGAGCCGGGTCCCATCCGGCTTTCAGATTTCAATAAACATCAATACTCATACGTTTAAAACGGAAGCAAAATCCTTCAAAAGATCTTAAACTGTGCTGGAGTAAGGATGAAATATACTGCTGATCTGAGAGTTGGCACGGCAGGCAGAATTTCTCAGTCTTTGATCAATGCTGAAATGGCCGAGAGTCTCACAATGGAAAATAACCATGTAGGTTACGCAGCCAGATCCCTCCTTTCGTGGATGAGGAAACTGAGACTCAGACAGGGCCGCTGATGGGACCGGTGACTTCACCGCTGGTCAGCTGAGGTGCTCGGGGCAACACATCCCCCTGGCTCCCCGCGAGGCTGCGGAGATTGCCAGTTAGTCCAAACCCAGCTGCTGAGAGAGTCACCAATGAGGCCACGATCCAAGTTGTAGGAGGAACAGTCTGGAGGCCATGCTCAAGGCTAGACAGAAGCAGAAAAGCAGGGGAGAGGGGACACCCTGGGCCAGGAGGAGGTGATGATGGCATGTGCTTTAGGGGATGTACTGGGGAGAGAACATTTTATAGAAATAATTTGTTTGATAAACTACTTTCTAAATTTTTTTAAGTGTATTCATTTTCGAGAGAGAGAGAGAGAGAGAGAGAGAGAGAGAGAGAGAGAGAGAGAGCATGAGCAGGGGATAGGCAGAGAGAGAGAGGGAGACACAGAATCTGAAGCAGGCTCCAGGCTCTGAGCTGTCTGTCTGTCAGCACAGAGCCCATCGTGGAACTCGAACCCACGAACTGCGAGATCATGACCTGAGCCCAAGTAGGATGCTTAACCGACTGAGCCACCCAGGTGCCCGGTTTGATAAACTACTTTCTAAATAAATTAAGGAATGTTAGTCCCCGATATTCTTTCTTATACTTATTTTCCAGTGGTTCCTGCCAGATTGTCCCTCTGGGCAAGACATAAGAAAATGATAACGTTAGAGCTCTTGTCCACAACACAGAAGACATGTCTCTTTTTTATCCATCTCAGAGGAGGAAACAAAAAGACCTGAATATGCAAAATAGAATACATTCACACTTTGGACTATCATGCAGCTATGAAAAGACTAAGGTAGAGCTTCTGTAGTGATGTGCCAGCACTTGAAGAACACCCAGGTAATTCTGTGAGTAATACAAATCAGTGAACAGCCTTATAATACCAGCCCACTTATTTAGAAAGCAAATGGGGCAATAGTCAGCAGGTGCACAGCCCTGTGTTCATAAATACAAAGGCATCTCCCTTGAATCATCTCCACAGGAAAAGGAAGCATGGCCTTGCCAGTCTATATCCATCCACGCTGTCCAAACGTTTGCTAACAAGGATGTATTTGTGTGATAGTTTTGTTAAAAAATAGATTGAAAGTGTGCTTTACTATACCAATTATGTTGGCATTGCAGACAAAAAGGACATTTCTACCCAACTTTCTTGGCTTGTAGAGATAAGCAAAAGCTGCAGTGAGAAAGTTTTGGGAAGATGTGGCTTTAAAATTTTTTTTTATTTTTTTAATTTGTTTTTTAATGTTTTATTTATTTTTGAGACAGAGAGAGACAGAGCATGAACGGAGGAGGGTCAGAGAGAGAGGGAGACACAGAATCTGAAGCAGGATCCAGGTTCTGAGCTGTCAGCACAGAGCCCGACACGGGGCTCGAACTCACGGACAGTGAGATCATGACCTGAGCCGAAGTTGGACACTTAACCGACTGAGCCACCAAGGTGCCCCTAAAATTTTTTTTTAATGTTTATTTATTTTTGAGAGAGAAAGAGAGAGAGAGAGAGAGAGAGAGAGAGAGAGAGAGAGAGAGAAAGAGAGCATGAGCAGAGGAGGGGCAGAGAGAGAAGGAGACACAGAATCCAAAGCAGGCTCCAGGCTCCGAGCGGTCAGCACAGAGCCCGATGTGGGGCTCAGACTCACAAACTATGAGATTGTGACCTGAGCCGAAGTCAGATGCCTAACCGACTGAGCCTCCCAGGCGCCCCGCAAAGATGTGGCTTTTAAAGGGCCAAGAGGAGCAGGTCCAGAAGCCTGGGACCGGGTGAACCCTGTTGTGGTAAAGCATAAACCTGTCCAGAGAGGCATCAGCTGCTGTCAGTGCAACAAGGCAGCACGCCCGGCTGGGTGGCCTCAGAAAGCCACACGTGTACCTGATATTTTCCTGTAGGGACTCTGTCAGCGATTCGAATATATGGGTTATAAGAATTTATCACACAGTCTACTATACAGTTTAATCAACAATGTGTGTCTGTTTCTTTTCTTGATATTTTTATAATAAAAGTCTTTTCCTGTGCACGACGTTAGCTTTAGCAGATCGAATAAGACAACCTTTCGGCAGTAAGCACACTCCTCTGACTCAAAGAGTGGCTAAAAATGACATTAAAACTTTCCCCACATTCTCCTTTCCCTTCTTTTCTTTCACTTATCAAAATGCTCTGAGGCCTCACTGTCTGTTTTACTGTTGTTTTGAAAATTGCTTGGGCTTCTAAAGAAAAAGTGATCCAGTGATTAAACAATTGATTATCTTTAAGATTGATTAAGGATTGCCTGGGGACCATAATTTTATTGCAAATACATTACCCATAAACTACAGAAAAATCACCAACTAACTTGAACCTGCAGAAATATTATTACTATAGATCCTAACTAATACTCAACGTGCCCCCTTTTAAAATGAGAAAATAACCTTCAGCTCCTTTAAAATGTAGAGTTTGGCATTTTACTAAATTTCATAGGGAGAAAACGTAATGAGTCAATAAACCCAATTTGGAGGCTGGTTATTGTCACATAAATTAATTTGCCTGCTAAATGATCAGATTCACATCCACCTTTTTCCCCACCATCTGCCTCACAACAAAGTTGGCATTGTACTCCTTTGAGGACGGACTATAAAAATGTCATTACTTAAAGGCTTATTATCCACCAAGTCATGTTAAACTCCAATTTCCCTGTGCTTGCTAGCTAACCAGGTAAAGAACGGAGTTTAGATTTTTTTTTTTTTCCAAAAAAACTATATACACCAGTGGTATGCCTCGAGGCATTTCTTTTTATCGGGCTATTGTCCAAAAGAGCAGTGCCGCCATGTGACCTTGGACTCCTGCTTGGCAAGCCACCCCCATTTAGTGGGAAGATGGCAGGCCACGTTTCCATGGCTCGGTTTTGACTTGTCTCTCCAAACACTTGTGATCTGTGAAATCTCTCCTGACTGTCACACTGAGTGATCCCATCCCATTTCTCTGCGCAATCAGGCACCTGGCAGGCTTTGCCAAACAGAATGCTGGTCAGGGAGGGGTGTGCGGGAGCCAGATTTTTGCTCTAGCCAAGTTCTAAATATGACCCTGATGGAATCCAAAGGCCAAGATAATCCTGACCAGGGTCTTCATACAATCCTTGTTTGATGGTAGAAGGAGAAATATGCTCAGTAGAAAAAACAAACAAACAAACAAAACATGGTCGATATAAAAGAACTGTTTAATATTTAAAAGTTTTTTAAAAGTCAGACACCAAATCCAGAGTCACTACTAATAGCCTTTTTTTTTTTTTAAATAGCTAAGCTACAACACCCAGTGGTCCGTGATGATTTTGTGTTTTTATTTTTTGCTTTTTCATTTGTCTTCCCTAGCAGTCAGGGTAGCATTAAATATACCAAGCCATTCTGTGCTGTATAACTCCTACCGTTTAAGCTTCACCATAATGATATAATGTGGATTTCTTGTTTGATGACTCAAATTTTTTTGGAGCTATGTGACATGTAGATAATTGCAGCTATTCAAAAAAATGGCTGATAATTATATTACTTGAGGAAAGAATAGTGGGGAATATATTTCGACCTCAGCTTTTCACAAATATATTCTTAATCCACTAAAAATTTTGAGAATTTACTCTATGTTAAATATGCAAAAATAAATACAATATAAAAAATAGACGGCCCATGCCCATAGGGCATAGAGTGTCTAGACTCTAGCAGGAAAATCGGAAAAGTGAAAAGTAATCTACTCAAGTATGTAATACAAGAAAATATTATATTAAGTACAATAGAGGGACGGAGTAAGCAAGGTCCCTGGGAGCAGCTGGGTCTAGCATGGAATGTGACTGGCCAGATCCAGGCAGGAATTCAGTTCTCAAGTGTTTCAAATGTCATGCAAAAGACTTTAGAGTTTGTCTAGTTGGGAGCCATTGAATAATTTCAGGCAGAAGAATGGTACAAGGTATGAGTTTTGGAAAGCGCATGTATTCCAACAGAATCAGAGCAAATGTGCTGGGACCAGGGTGAAATTCACAGTGTGGACACCAGAGGAGGCTGCTGTGGGTCAATCCAGGGGAAGATTCTGAGTCAGAGTCACATAGCAACAGCAGGGACTCACAGAAGTGTGGGTTCAGGTGATGAGAAAGGACCATGGTTAGCCATCAGTGGGAACAACACAGTGAGGAAGGGAGAGGTCAACTAACTATGACTCCTAGATGACTGTCAACGACAGCTCACCACAACCACGTGGGATGAATTTCCATGTCCAGTACAAGTGGTAAGAACGAAAAACAATGAGACACACTGATCACACAATTTACCTGAAGGGCAGGCTGTTTGGAGGGAGGTAAGGAGATTTTGCTGTTCCAACAGCATGAAGACGAAGCAGAAGGAAAAGGACAGAAATCTAGTCATCAAAGATTAACGCCCAGCCATCCAAAGAAGCATTTGGGGATAGTAGAATGGGAAAGGAAATGGGGTGGATTCAAGTTTTAATTTTAAAATTTGGGTTAGAAAGTGGTGAAAAGACAGACAAGACCTTGAAACATGCTAAATATATTGGTGGCAGTGGGAAGGGGAGGGATCCAGAGGTCAGTTGGAAAAGGAAAATGGTGACAAGGGCACAGAGGACAAGGAGTAGACACCCATATGTGACACCTCCGCCCACACCTAGAGAGAAGCTTCTAGTCTCAAGGTTGGCAGGCAGCCGAAGCCGCAGGAGGTGCTCGCCCCTCCTGAGCTCCAGGTCGCCTTTCCTGAGCTTGCCCTGGGCACTGTCAGTCCCTGAATCTACTGGAATCTTGTCTCCATAGAAGATTTGCTAGTCGGTGGGTTTTCTCTGCAAGATCCCGAAACATCTGGCTGAGTGTTGGGACAGCTTGGGAGGAACCAAAAACACTTAAGCAACAAAAGAACCAAGTCAGCTTCCAAGGGTTGAGGTTTCTGGGCCAACATGAAATTTGTCAGGTTAATCTAAATTGTGGAAACTAAGTCATACTGCAGATACTTGCCTTGAGACTTACATTATATGAACCTGCTATCTTTCTTCACTCAAAATCAGATAATTTCCAGATAACGCTTTCCCTCAGTACTGCATAGCCTCGGCTTGGAGGCTTCATTTCCAGAAGAAATTTAAAAAATTCAATCATGGCCTCACCATAGGAAAGTTAAAGGGAATCCTTCCCAAGGTTAATGTTAAAGAAGCCTGAACTTCATTCTACACTGTGGCATTATGGAAATGATCCCAACCTCCCGAATATAGTTTGAGTAGACAAGAGTGCTATTAGAAATCAAAGTATTATAGACAACAGAGGAATTACATTTACAAATTGCCATTTGTATTCAGAAAATATAACATCTATTGCAAAGATACCCTGTGCATTACTTACATTATTTGAGACCACTTTTTCATACTAATGATTTCAGTACCACATAGCAATTTAAAACCTTTTTATCCTGTACTTTTTGGGAAGACACTTTTGGTCATTTTCATACCATGAATGTTAGTGATAATGGCAAAAATCCATCTGAATTAGTTACTATCTGATTTTTGTTTTATTCCTGTATACTCTTCTAATTTTCAGTTTAAAAATCAAACATATTTGACTTGAGACTGCCAGTTCAACATCACCAAACTTTTCAAAAAATTGGTGCTAAGTTACACATTAAGTTCATTGAAAATTTAATTCTATTTTAAGTGTGCTGAAAAATAGGCATATTTATTTCCTCTAGAAGAGAGCCTTTTGTCTCAAAACACCCTTTAGTAGTATTGACTCATTTTAACTTTTGGAACCAGGTTAGGGTGCCTGGGTGACTCAGTCAGTTAAGCGTCCAACTTCAGCTCAGGTCATGATCCCATGGTTCGTGGGTTCGAGCCTGGTGTCAGGCTCTGTGCTGAGAGCTCAGAGCCTGGAGCCTGCTTCCGATTCTGTGTCTCCCTCTCTCTGTCCCTCCCCCACTCACACGCTGTGTCTCTCTCAAAAAATAAATAATAAACGTTAAATTTTTTTAAATTTTGGAATAAGGTTAATTTTAACTATATCAGTATAATATGGGAAGTAAATTTTATTCAGATTTTTTTCTAGAAATTGGAATTTCTGAGCTCCTATAAAATTTATTGGTCTCTCTTTTTGATATTCTTGTTATTATTATTCCTGTTCATATGCAGTTAATTTTCATTCTCTCCCATTGTTTCTATAGAGTCAAAAACCACAGGTCTAACATGTCTTAAATATTATGTTATGATTCAGTAATAATAAATTGTGACAAAGATGTTGGTATAGAATCAATACCCAAATCTATGCACATCATTTCATTTTTCTTCCTGAAAATTATGACAAATTTAAGTACTAGTTTACTAAAAGAGGTCTGCTATTGGAATAGGACTTACATTCTTTCGACAGAAATAAAGTAAAAGCGAGTCAAATGTCGGGGATATACTTAATGCTGAGTGCACACACATACAAGCACACACGTGCACAAAGCACTCGTACATTAGAAAGTCTGAAACCTATGGGTATTTGCTTAGAGCAAGAGATGCCAGAAGATCTATACTACACATTCATTAGTCAGATCTCTGCTAGCAACTCTGAACTGGGACTATTTAAACTGAATTTTGTTAACTCACTTTGATAATAGGATTAAATAGCTGAATACCATTTGTTCACCCCAGAAGCAAGTACTTTCATCATGCACAGCTGTTTTAACTTGAAAAATACATAATGTTTCCAGGCCCTGACTATGTATTTCTTAAAGAATGTGGAAATATCTATTCTACTGTTTGAAATAACACATAATAATGCATTTTAATACATAAGCAATGTAGGGGTGCCTGGGTGGCTCAGTCTGTTAAGCGTTCAGCTCTTGATTTCAATTCAGGTCATGATCTGGCAGTTCATGACCTTGAGCCCCGCCTCAGGCTTTGTGCTGACAGCCTGCTTGGTATTCTCTCTCTCTCTCACTCTGTCTCTCCCCCACTCACGCTCACTCACTCTCTCTCCCTCTCTCTCAAAATGAATAAGTAAACTTTAAAAAATACTTAAGTACTGTAAAAAGAATATCTAATGAAAAACAACAATTTGATCTTAAGAGATTCTGGAGCATATTCTGAAAAACCCAGAAAGTCATAATTGATGAGCGTCGTAATGCGGTATTTTTGTCTCCATCTTCTTATCACCGCTGTAGTAAACATAAATGCTTTTAAGGAAAAATGTTCTTGGCTATTCTTTACAAAATTAATGTAGACCTCTGTGTTACAATCCCTGTGGATCTCTAAGGAAGCCAAATTAACAGGTTGAGAAAGGGACAGTCCACTGTCTGGGTCTGATTTAAGAAGATTCTTCAAAGAATTGGTTAGTGTGTGGTCGTTCAAAGACTGTCTTCCTTTACATAATGCCACAGCTATTTTTACAAATATGACAATAAGCCCCCAAAAGATGGGGGCATCTCTATCATTAGAGCCTCTCTCCCCAGACTTACAGTACCTGGTGTATAGCAGATACTCAATAAATATTTGCTGAGTGAAAGTTTCTACCCTTTCTAATATAAGGGTGAGAACTGAAAGACAAGAAAATATCCAGGCAAATAGAAGATGCCGTGAATATTGTGAATGTACCTCACCTTCTCTTTATATTGAATTCTACTTCATAATTAGAGGTAAGGCTAAATATACAGTGAACATATTCACCAACATGATTATAGACCACTCATCACCCCAGCCAGGAGCACACATGGCTCGTAAGGGACCAAAGAGATCAATGGACTATGGACAGATGGAAACACATCATCAAAGAAATCAGAGAATGGCAGAGATAACTGACCAAAGGGTAGCCTAACGGATGAACTGCCCAGCTTGTTTGGCTAAAGACATATTACTGAGCTAGCCCACTGCACTGAGACATAAGGCACAGAACTAGAGACAGAAGATCTTTGGAAATGTACAAGACAACTGGATGCCAATGGGAGCCTACAGATGCCAATTTTTGAGTCAGAAAAATTGTACCTGGACCTCCTGTCAGGTAAGCTACCTAAAGCAAGTTTTTTCTTGGTCCTCTAAAAATTGAGCTTCTTTCCTTCCTTTCTGCATACTCCTCTTCCCAAGGAACATTCTTCTTCTCTTCTCTCAATACTGGCTATGGGACTATTCTTATTTGTCCAGTTCCCATTCTCCTTGCTATCTCAGAAAAAAAGAAACACACTGCGTTAATTGGGCTTTTACTACTGCTTTACCAAAAGGCAACGGGAGATTTGGAAAATAGCAAGCCAGATCTCCAAAATTTGGAAGTTTCAAAGGCTCAGGAAACCACCTGAAAATAACTGGCATGAGTTTTTATGTGGGCGCATCCTTGCTCTAAGCACTTCGCATGTACCAGCACATCATTGTCATGGCAACCCCAGCAGATAGGTGCTATCATGATTAGTCCTTAAAATACAGAAACCAAAGTTTGCACAGTAGTCATGCCATTACCTGGGCTGTAATACAAAATAATCCAGGCCTTGCTTCTCACAGCATTTTCTTTGACTCTTTTCTAAAAAGTCTGGAAGTTTCTCTCCCAGGAAACCTCTCTTGATTCCTGGACTTCCTCGCATCTACCCACCTCACCCCCCTGAAACATTCTCTCAATAACTTGTAACTTCTCTGTGTGAAATAAGGGGAAATAGCACTCACTCTCGAGCACTGTTCTACCTGCTTTACGTAAATGTCTTCACGCAACTTTCAGAGACAAGGTAGGAAGCATTTTCCCCAGTCCGTAGGAGACAATGAGACTCAGAGACGTGAACGGTTTCCCTAAGTCAGGAAGCCGGTGCTCGCGGGCAGGGTTTGATCCTACACTGTTTCAGCCTTCCATGCTGCCCGCCTTTCGGCCAAGCAGGTCGTGGTCACTGATACGGTCCACAAGGAGACACTGATTAGCAGAGAAGGCAAAACTTCCCCCATAAATTCAGAAACGGCAGCCAGTTGCCCAGGGACGAAAGTCTAGAGGCCTGGGCTGAGTAGGAAGGGACAACTCCCAGAAGAACACAAATGTCACCGATGTCACCGTCCTGATTCATACCGCACCGGCAGGGCTCAGCGGAGGAACCTGAGCTGAGCTGGATGTGCTGGTCAGTGGGAGCCCAGCGCTTTCCACACCAGTCTTGCAGGTAACTTCTGTGTGCTCCTCCCAAGGCTTTTTCTCCGCCCTGTACCAGCCCTACATTACCTCCCGGGGTTCCTGAGTCCCAGAGGAAGATCAGAGAGGGGCAAGAAGCAGAATTGTCACTCCTGGCCCCTCCCCAGCCTGCCAGCAGGTTCCTCCCTTAGGTTCTAGGTGTCCTTAAGGCGTCTGACTTTTCCCTGCAGCCTGGGGACACCCCTGCTGGTTGCTTACGCCTAGCCCACTCCTTAGGAAGCAGCTGTCTCGGAAAGCTTCCTAAAATGGTCCTCACTGGAGCGTGTCATCCTCTCTCGGCGGATTCCGGGACTGATACACACACACAACTACAAAACCAGTTTGAGGAATATTTTTATCGTAGATTCCTACTTGAAGAAATTATAGAAAATATAGAAGATATAGAAAGATTACTTTAAAATATATAAGAAATTGTACTTTTGTCGCGACCTGTATCTATTTAAAATTCATTTTGGAACCATCGAAGTGATGAATTTACACGTTAAGACGTCTAGTCTTCCGCCCCCGCCCTCCTCCTTTCTTTACCTCCTGGGTATCTTTCTCAAAGGCTACCACATTCAATTCATTTAACCATTTCCTCAACCTTTACCTCTATGCTTCCAGTTTTAGAGATGTCTACAATGTCTTTTTTTATTTGTTCAACTCTGGTCTACTGACATCTGGTTGTGAAGGACAGGATTTAGCCTCTATCCTGGCTACCCCTACTTTTCTCCTGCTTTCCTCCCAGTATAAAAACATCACAGTGTTTCATCATTCACACTATGTGTAAATACCATCATTGGCCTGGAAGTATTTTTTCGCTGCCGAGCCCATCAGCGTACTATAAACACATTTTCTTTTCTATACAATTTTATTAATTGATCTTTTTCATCAGCTTGATTTTGCCACATCCCTATTATTGTTCATTCTTAAGCTTTCCAACAGTATCATTTAAACACTCTGAATACAACTTTCCATACCGTCCAGCATATCCAGTAGCTTATCAGTTCATTTTCTTTTTCCCAGGGAGGGCCCTGTTCTTGGGCTCCAACAGAGACTGGATATCTCGCTGTCCTGTACAGCTCCCTCCCTGGGACTTTTGCTGCCTTCTTATCTGTGTCCTGTCACTAGAACCCGAATCTTACTCTATTCTGACTTACACCTTCCCACTGGGGGAAGACCTCCTCTTTTCTTTGAAAGTGTATTTGAGTGGTCAGCTTTTTTTTTTAAATTTTTTTTTTCAACGTTTTTTATTTATTTTTGGGACAGAGAGAGACAGAGCATGAACGGGGGAGGGGCAGAGAGAGAGGGAGACACAGAATCGGAAACAGGCTCCAGGCTCCGAGCCATCAGCCCAGAGCCTGACGCGGGGCTCGAACTCACGGACCGCGAGAACGTGACCTGGCTGAAGTCGGACGCTTAACCGACTGCGCCACCCAGGCGCCCCAGAGTGGTCAGCTTTTTGAGAAGTCCCTTGTATGGAGTTGTCTGCTCTGTCCTCACATGGTGGAATTATTGTCCTTTGTCATGTGGAAAATATGTCTCCATTGTCTTCCTCAATTCCAGTGTGATTTTCAGAAGCATCAGAGCATCCTGATCTTTTGTCTTTGCTTCAAACATTTATTTTAATCTCATGATACATTTAGATTCTTTTCTTTATTGATCATTGTCTTGGGGAGTCAGGTTAGTGGGAGGAGATGCTAGACCCACCCAGAAATTAATTTTCTTCAGTTTGAGGGGTGGGGGGGGGCGGCTTTAAAAAATGATTTTTCTCTCTCCTAGAGAAAACTTCTGTTTTAAGGAAATTATTTTAAGAACACAGACTACTTTTCCTATTTTTGTTTAATCCTTCCTTTGCCAGTTTTCACTGTTTTACCATCTTATTTTCATTTCTTCTGGTTTGGGCTTTCTCCACTCTATCTTCTGAATCTTCAACTGAGTTTTTAGTTTGAGTTCTCACATATTTTGCCATCTAGAGTTCTTTCTTATTCCCTCTTTGTTCCTTCTGATATTTTTACATGAATAAATATTATCTGTTATTTCTCTGAAAGCATTAGATATTATTTTACTATTTTATTCTAATGTCTTTATTATCATATCCCCACTGAGTTCCTTTATTTTCCTCCTATTTTCCTTTTTTTTTAATCATTGACTTTATGACTTTATTACTCTTTTTTTTAATTTTTTTTTAATGTTTTATTTATTTTTGAGACAGAGAGAGACAGAGCATGAATGGGGGAGGGGCAGAGAGAGAGGGAGACACAGAATCGGAAGCAGGCTCCAGGCTCTGAGCCATCAGCCCAGAGCCCGACGCGGGGCTCAAACTCACGGACCGCAAGATAGTGACCTGAGCCGAAGTCGGACTTTTAACCGACTGAGCCACCCAGGCGCCCCAATTACTCTTAATTCATAATTAAGAATGAGACACTGATAACCCAATTGAGACATCCTGCAGCTGGGAAGGACTTGTAAGGAGTCGGCTTCCTTAAAGATGAATCAGCTGGGGAGCAGGGGCCTTACAAGTCCCTGATCTCAGGCATTTCCCCTGAGGGTGCTCTGTTTCTCTGGAGGAGAGGCCCCCAAGGTGCCCCCTGGAAGGGAATGCCAGGAGCCAATGGGGAGAGGAGTATGAACATTCCCCCATGGACTTCTGTAATCTCTTAGGTTGCCTGATTTCTTCTACTCATCCCCGTCCCTAATCTGTGTTGGTCCTGGTGAGTTTGGGGCTGATGTGACTCATTTTCACCAGGGACTAAACTTCTAAGGTCATTGTGGGAAAGGGCTTGTGGAACAGAGAGGAGAAGGGGAGAATCTAGGGCCCGGCTACTCCACCCTTTCCAGACGCTCCTCCTGTCCTTGGCCCTGGCCATCCTCCTACACCTGGTGGCTCCCCTTCCAAGGTCCTTCCAGAGAGCCTGGGCAGGGCCAGGCTGTCCTCACCAGCATTCCCTCCACAGATTCTTCCAGTTCTGCCTCTGTTCTGCAAGCTCCCCTTTAGTCACCTTTAGTCACCTTTAGTCACCACAGTGCTCTCTGTGACCACTCGTCACTTGTTCTCCTTATGACGAACAAACTAAAAGCGTCCATTCACTTGGAGTTTGTGGACTTGACACTTTTCTGAGTTTTTAACCTTCATTTCGTTGGTGAAGGAGCCAAATAGTTAAAGTTCACGTGATTAACAGTTATCAGAGGCCACCTGGCACCTGATATGATGTGGGCCAGGAGCAAATGGTCAAGGAAAAATCTTGAAACATTTTCAGTGCAAGAAGGTGTTTCTGTTAAAGCACTGGGGCTGGACTCCTCGTGGGCAGAAAGAGCTGCACTGGGATTACGAGGAGTGATTGATTATATACTTTTCAGTTGGGAGGGACAGAGATAAAGAATTTTCATATGTTAAAGAAGACAGGATCCTGGAGTCCTGGCTATTGTCAAGCTAAGGTTGTTTTTCCCTCTAGCAAAGCATTAACTTTGAGACATGAGAGCTCCTGGAGGAATGTGCCTCAAGTATCTGTGGATGGGCAGCGAGTTGTTGTAAGGAAATTTAATTTCATCTACATTTCCTTTTGCCTTTGCTCCTCCCCTCAGCTCCCCTATCCCATTGCGCATTGCCCTTACCCAAAGCCTTTTTCCTTCCATTTCAAACTTTTCCTTTTATTTCCAGGGGAAAAAGAGGAACCTAAGACTCTTGTCTTCAATTCAAATGGAAATATGGAATTGAATGTGATTCACGTGGAGATATTTTTTGCACGACCTTTTTTTTATTCTTCTTCTCAGGAGTTAAGTAATTTTTTTCCCTTTTTTGTTTTATAGAACATTTATAGTGGAGGAAATACATCCAGAGAGGAAGCTGTGCTTAGCCAAAGGCTAATAGTCAATATTTTGACTGGACACATAGGAGAGACTCTATAGAGCTATTACAAAGGAGACCCAAAAGCTGGCAGTCATGGTAAATAAAACTTTTGTGTTTATGTCTGAATATGAAGAACATATTCATGGAATTAAATGGAATGAAAACAACATGAGAAGCACAAAGCCCAGTGATGATACGTGTGACAATGTGGTGGTTACTTTCATGTGTCGACTTTACGGGGGTGCCCAGATATTTGCTCAAACATAATTCAACACGTGTCCTTGAGGGTGTCTATGAGGGATGAGATTAATATTTAAGTTGGTAGACCAAGGAAAGCAGTTTGCCCTCCCCCACGGGCCTCGTCCAATCAAGGAAGGCCTGACTAGAACAAAAGTGCCCCTCTCCCAAGTAAGAGAGAGTTCTCCTGCCTTAAAGTCTTCAAACTGGAACATAGACTCTTCCTGGTCCTACAGCAGCTTCCAGCCTTTGGACATGAACCGGGACATCAGCCATTAGCTCTGCATGCTTTGGACTTACCAGCCTCCATAATCATGTGAACCAATTCCATACAATAAATCTCTTTTTATCTATCGATTGATCAACTGATTGATTAATAGATATGTGTGTATATATGTATATACACATCCTATTGGTTCTGCTTCTCTGAAGAACACTGCCTAATACACATTGTTGGTATTGTACTGACGACCCCCCTACTCCCATCCTTGTGTCTGAATCACAGTCACTGAGTTAGTTAGCAAATCTGGGATATCGTTAACTCAGCAAGCATTGGAGGGTGGGCACACAGTGGGTACTTTATTCTTTCATTTAGCAAAAATATATTGATTACCACCTGTGTGGCAGTACCGGTCCTAGGTTCTGGAGAAATAACATCTGCCAAAGACAGAGGCCCTTCTCTCATGGGGTTTACGTTGTCTTGGGGGGCAGACAGGGCAAGCATGTCAGATGGCAATCAATGGAGAAGGAGGTCAAGCTAGGGAGGGTGGTCAGGGAAGCCTTACTGATAAGTTGGCAATCCATGAGAGTCTAAAAGAAATAAGAGAACCAATCAGGCAAAGGTCGGGAAGACAGCAAAGATTCCTGGCAAGTGCCCAGACCTTGGGGTGGGAACGTGTTCGGGACATTCAAGAAATAAGGAGGAGGCCAAGGTGGCTGAAACAGAGACATCAACGATGAGATTGGTAGAGTCATCCAGCAGCAGCCAGGGGCCAACTCAGGAAGAACTTGGAGGTCACATGAGAGCTTTGGATCTTGTTCCAAGTAAGAACAGAAAGCCTCTAGACTGTTTTGAGAAAAAGAGTGAAATTATCTTTTTTGGGTCCCTCAGGCTCCTGATGAATGTTAGCCTAAAGGAAGGACGGGGCAAAAATATTATTATTATTATTATTATTATTATTATTATTATACTGTCAATATTATTGTATTATCATTAATATTATGGTTATTATTATGTAAATAGTAATATGAAAACTTATGAAAGAAATTGAAGAAGATACAAAGAAATGAAAAAACATACCATGCTCAATGAGATACCACCTTGCACCTGTCAGAATGGCTAAAATTAACAAGTCAGGCAACAACAGATGTTGGTGAGGATGCAGAGAAAGAGGATCTCTCTTGCACTGCTGGTGGGAATACAAACTGGTGCAGCCACTCTGGAAAAGAGTATGGAGGTTCCTCAAAAAACTAAAATAGAACTACCCTACGACCCAGCAATTGGACTACTAGGCATTTATCTAAAGGGTACAAAAATGCTGATTCGAAGGGGCACATGCACCCCAATGTTTATAGCAGTGCTATCAACAAGAGCCCAATTATGGAAAGAGCCCAAATGTCCATCGACTGATGAACGGATTAAGAAGATATGGTGTGTGGGGCGCCTGGGTGGCTCAGTTGGTTAAGCATCCGACTTTAGCTCAGGTCATGATCTCACAGTCTGTGAGTTCGAGCCCCGCATCAGGCTCTGTGCTGACAGCTCAGAGCCTGGAGGCTGCTTCAGATTCTGTGTCTCCCTCTCTCTCTGCCCCTTCCCCACTCATGCTCTGTCTCTCTCTGTCTCAAAAATAAATAAAAATATTTTAAAATTTTTTTAAAAAAAAGAAGATATGGTGTGTGTGTGTGTACGCATACACACACACACACACACGCACACACACACACACACACACACACACAATGGAATACTACTCAGTGATGAAAAAGAATGAAAATTTGCCATTTGCAATAACGTGGATGGAACTGGAGGGTTTTATGCTAAGCGAAATAAGTCAGTCAGAGAAAGGCAAATATCTTATGATTTCACTCATCAAATGAACATAGAGGAAGGGAAGGAGAAATAAGATAAAAACAGAGAGGGAGGCAAACCATAAGAGACTCTTAGTGATAGAGAACAAACTGAGGGTTGCTGGAGGGGAGGTGGGTGGGGGGATGGGTTAAATGGGTGATGGGTATTGAAGGCACTTGTTGGGATGAGCACTGGGTGTTATATGTAAGTGATGAATTACTGGGTTCTACTCCTAAAACCAATACTACAGTGTATGTTAACTAACTTGAATTTAAATAAACACAATTCTTAAAAAGATCGTTATTATTTTAAAATAAAGAACTACATTTGGCATACAGAAGAATAACTGGACTACAAAAAATAAAAACAAGAAATAAACTATAATATGTGAGTTGATAGATGTGTTAACTAACTTTGCCACCATATTGTGGCGATCATTTTGCAATAATACATATACCTGAAATCCATTAGGTTGTACACCTTAAACTCATACGATGTAATATGTCAATTATATTTCAATAAAGCCAGAAAAATAATTAATTAATGAAATGTTTTTTAAATAAGGAAGTAAGAGTAACTGGAATGGGAAGGTCTGAGCCAGCGCATCCCCACTTAAGTGGACAACAGAATTCCCTGGAAGCCTTGCGAAAACAGATTCCTGAGCCACAGCCCAAGGGCTTCTGACTCAGTCCATCTGGAGTGGGGCCAGGAATGTGAACTCCAAGAAGCTCCCAACAGAGTATCTCATGTATAAATGACACTGATCTACAGATTTTCTCACTGCTTTCACTCTCCCTCACGTCCCGCTAAAACGTATATACTTAATACTGACAGAGCGTACCATATATTTTTTTTACTTGCATTCTGTCAATGCTTTTATTTAATCTCTGCTTACATGTTCTGTCATTCATCCCATAAATATCTGACGGTGTACTACATGTAAGCACATGGTAGGCATTGGGGCACAAGTTCTATTTTTTACGATCAATCATAGAATGTCCTAGAAAAGGAAAGCAAGAAAATGTATTTAGCGAAAGGTAATCCTAAGATGGCTGAGATGTGAACGGTATTAAGTAAACGTTTTACTGTAAGCAAGCGATAACTGTTGATGTCACCCGAGGATTTGAGAGCGCTTAGCACTTTAGAAGGAACCCATGATCTCATTTGATTCTGTCTTACACTATAGTACGCATTAGGTTTGTTTAGAAGATGAGGGAAAAGTGTAGAAAGATAAACGGGTTTTCTCAAGACACAAAGAATGAAAGAAGGAGCCTGGACTGGGACCTGGGTGCTCTGGTTGACAACCACATGCGTTTTCCCTTGTAACTCGCTGCTCTTCTAAAAGGACAACAATGTGGATGGAGGTTACATTTCAACATAGAAAGTAAAAGGCCAGCTGGAATCGCTCATCAGTACAATCTTACGATCCTATTTTTTTCCATAAAATTCTATTATATTCCTCCTCAAGCACCTCCCTTAAAATGTCCCTTCAACATATACCCCTTATTATGTGGACTCATTGAAATGAAATGAAGGAATACTGGAGGTTATTGGAAACTAAAAAAAGGTGAGGAGCCATCGTACCTGCTTAAGATATCATCAATGTTCAGACACATAGATGGCACGCTTTAGAGAAGAGTTGACTCTTTTCTTAAAATATACACTATGAGCACCAAAATAACCCCATGGTAAAAAATATTTTTTCGTAGTAGGAGATGTTTGTTAAAAGAATACATGAAGAAAATAAATACCCTACCTTATAGAGTGCTTTGTGATTTGTTACTTGTTTTTGTTGTTTTGTTGTTTTTGTTACAATTTTGTTACTTGTTTTTAATTTACCATCACAGTAGAGGTCTAAACAAAGTATGTCTAGTAGCTTTATCATCATTGTTTTGCAAATGAGAAAGTCAAGCCTCAGGAGAGCCACCTGACCGCCCATGGTCACATGGGATCCATCTGTTGTTAGACACGCAGTATGGTCCAGGGGATTGACATAGCTACTTGACATTGATTAAGATGATGCTAAGATGAAAATATTTCCCTCTAAATGTAAATTGTCTTAAATGTATTACTTAAGGTTCTCTGGTTGTATCAGGAACTCACTGTGTGTGACAAGTAAAAAGGGACTTACTGAAGGGCTCTCAGGCAATCTCCAGAGCAGAAAGGAAACTGCAGAATTCAGCTTTGAGCTGATTAGAACCAAGGGCAGCTCTGGAGACTGGGTGGGGTGGACAATTTGACATCTGGGGACAGATTGTGCTTTGGATAAAGAGCCGACCAGGTCACCACTGACTGCACAAGAAACACCTTGATTTACAGTCTTAGCAAGACTGAGACATCGTGGGGGAGGTAAATCCCTATTGTAAATGTGGGTGCTGTGACCTAAGGAGAAACAGACACTGGGCAGGCAAAATGACATCTGTCCTCTCTTCTTGGTTCACAGCTCTGGCTTATTTATGGTGATGCCAAATGGAGAGCAGTCCAAACTAATCTGTGCAATTTTCCAATGCACCTTATTCCTAGCAAGTGGAAAAATACAGTTTAAAATGCAGAGTTGGGTAAAATCCCAAGGAAGTTGAAATTTCCAAGCCAACAGGAATAACTCTTTTATTGTTGCAGTTTTTCTCAAGAGAATAGAGCTATCAGAGCTGAATAGAACATTAGAAGCTCTGTAATTAATGGTCTGAATTAGGTTTGATTTTGTATTTAACCAAATTTTGAATGATTGAGGACCTCGGAGTTAAAAATTCTGAGTTGAAAGGACAGAAGCCGGTTGCTTCATCCTGGCAATTATTTTGTTCAAGTAAATCAAGGCAGTGGAATTTAGGTTTCTGGTTTCTCTTTCATATCAGAAGTTAAATTGAAAATATATTATTACAAAATGGCAAGATGAGATTTTTCTCACTGCCTTAGCTGGACCTCATGTTCTGCTAGAGCTCATAGGTGATACTGATAGAGCACATCATAAATATTTAGTTGCATCCTTGTCAATTACTATATTTAATCTCTGCTTACATATTCTATCATACAGTCAATAAATATTTGAGAGTATGCTGTAGCTAGGCCGGGATACAAAGACACAAACACGAGTAGAGACTCACAGACATCATAATGTAGCCAGTGCGGCTGGAGAACAAATGATGGGCCTCTTGATTGCTTTTTTTCTAGCAACAGCACCCCAAGGTAAGCACGGTTATGCCCACCGCATAGACAAGTTGCACCTAGAGTCTACGGACCTGAAGGTTATGGTGCCGGAATTCAATCCCTGTGCCCCACAACCTGTGCTGTTTTAATAAGACAAAGGCTTCCTCAGAGGGACCAGCTATGTACATGAGTCACACATGGATAAATGCTGAAGGGGTTGTACAGTCCGCTAGGGGACCCCAGAAGACTTCACAGTTCGTTCTACCTGGAGAGATGGTGACATGTGACTTGAGCCTTGAAGCACATGTGCAACACTGTGCCAAGCAAAAAGGGAAGAAAAGACATTTCACGTAGAGCAAAAAATTAGCAAAAGGAGCACAGACTTTCTTTTTTCTTTTTTATTTTTTTTTTTAACGTTTATTTATTTTTGAGACACAGAGAGACAGAGCATGAACGGGGGAGGGGCAGAGAGAGAGGGAGACACAGAATCGGAAGCAGGCTCCAGGCTCTAGGCCATCAGCCCAGAGCCTGACGCGGGGCTCGAACTCACGGACCGCGAGATCGTGACCTGAGCTGAAGTCGGACGCTTAACCGACTGAGCCACCCAGGGGCCCCAATGGAATGACGAATAGCCAGGTGATAGGATACATGCTGACGGGGGATCCTGAACATCATGCTGAAAAGATCAGCCAGACCCAGTCATGAAACTCCTACAAGGCATCGAAATTAGTTTTGTTTCTCAAAATACTGATGACTGTGGCTGAATGTGGCCATGTGACAGGAACCATCACCTGATATTTCCATCTTCCCAGTGTGGAAATGATAGATATACAGGCCTGGGAGATGTATCTGTCTTGGTAGATAGATAGACAGACAGATGTGAAGAGAAATATATGTTCAAATTAATTGTTTTAGGGGCACCTAGGTGGCTCAGTTGGTTGAGCGTTGGACTGGGGCTCGGGTCGTAATCTCACGGTCGTGGAATCGAGCTCCGGGTCAGGCTCCACACTGAGCACGGAGCCTCCTTGAGATTCGCTCTCTCTCCCTCTTTCTGTGTCCCTGTCCCCTGCTCACACACACTCTCTCTCTTCTAAAATAAAATTAAAAACAAAAGAATTAATTCTTTTTTTAATTTTTATTAAATTTTTTTAAACATTTATTTATTTTTGAGACAGAGAGAGACAGAGCGTGAATGGGGGAGGGTCAGAGAAAGAGGGAGACACAGAATCAGAAACAGGCTCCAGGCTCTGAGAGGTCAGCCCAGAGCCCAACGCAGGGCTCGAACTCACGGACCGCGAGATCCTGACCTGAGCCGAAGTCGGTTAGCCCCAAGAATTAATTCTTTTAATTCAGAATACAAAGTGAATACATTCTCAATACAGTAAAAAGTATCAATCAGCAGATACAAAATTGCACATGTTAAACCACACAATATAATCACAACAGGGGCGCCTGGGTGGCTCGGTTGGTTGAACATCCGACTTCAGCTCAGGGCATGATCTCACGGTTTGTGAGTTCAAGCCCTGCATCGGACTGTCTACTGTCAGCACAGAGCCTGCCTCAGATCCTTTCTCCCCCTTTCTCTCTGCCCCTGCTCCACTCATGTCCTCTCTCTCTCTCTCTCTCCTTCTCTCTCTCTCTGAAATAAAATAAACATTAAAAAAAAAGCGCAATATAATCACAATAGTGATAACCAACAATAATGTCACAGGGTGGTGTATATAGATTTTTTTTTCAGAATCCTGTTTAATTTCGTGAGAACATCAGACAATGTACTCTCTTCCCCCAACTCTGAGATTAGACTTCATTTAGAAACAGAATGTTAACGACGGCTTCGCTCAGAACCGAGAGCTCCCAGGACTGAGAACAGAGAAAGCAGGAGCCAAGGAAAAACAAGAGAATGACAAATGTGAAATAGATGCATTTTATAAACATATATTTAGGCCCATGCCCGTCAGAAATACTCTCACAAAGTATGTCTCTCACGTTGGAAACTATTGCTTTATTAAATCATTCACATGCTAGCCATCCCACATTCTATTTCTCTCAAAGCAAATGAACATTAAAAAAAAAAAAAAGGCATATTTGTCAGTGCAGAATGATTTACAAATTTTAGGGGAGGAAGCTGCCGGAAGACGACTGTCACATTGGTCTGACTCGTGTCCTACCCCTGGATTGGCATGACCCAGGGACAGTGCAGCCTGGCACAAACCAAATTTCCCTAAGTGCTCCTTTAATTCCAGAAAGGAGAGCAAGCCTTGTTAAGCCTGGAGACTTCCAAGTTCTGAGATGCTTTTCTTTTTGTTTGCTTGAATGTGTAGCACTAGGTGAGGGGCTTAAACTTTTACTAAAATACGGTGATGACTAAGAAAAACACAGATTTTCTTTCACTTCTACAGCCCAACATCAAATGCCTTATTAGAGTAGTTTTCTGGGTTTTTTTTTTTTAATTTTTCTGTTCAAGCTAATATGATTAAGTTCATTGAAGATGTCCAAGAGAACCAAGTAAAATTATTAAAAGAGGGTGTGTTTTATTTTCAAAGCTTTGGTTAAATTTTTATAGAAACAAACATAAGTAAATCATATATAAAAATCAGAGTTGTTTTTCTTCAGGACGTATTCTGTCATATTCATTAAGATACAATGCAGGGGCACCTGGGTGTCCAGTCGATTAAGGGTCCGACTTCGGCTCAGGTCATGATCTCACAGTTTGTGGGTTCCAGCCCCGCGTCGGGCTCTGTGCTGACAGCTCAGAGCCTGGAGCCTGCTTCTGATTCTGTGTCTCCCTCTCTCTCTCTGCCTCCCCCACTCACACTCTGTCTCTCTCTGTCTCTCAAAAATAAATAAACGTTAAAAAAAAATTTTTTTTTAGGATACAATGCAGGAGGTCTTGACAAAATCTGACCTGCAGAAAGAAGCATTTCTATTTGAAGCCATTTTGTGGAATATCAGCACATAGCTTTGTCTTCCTGAAATATATAAAAGTATTCTATTGTAAAGTAAATTATCCCCCTATCATCCCAGGTGGGCTTTTTTAAACAGAAGACAGATAGTGATATGCCTGTGTTCAAGTCCTGGAATGGCTTCCTGGCTCCTCAGAGTCATCGCGAAGGTTCTTACAAACGCACCCCTGGCATCCAGGAGCCGGCCCAGCACTCACAGATAACTCACAGCACAAATGAGTGTTCTCCCACTGACCACAAGCCATTTCACACCAACATCAGACAAGGCCGTTCTGCGGCCATGATCCACCAAACCTGGAGCAAGGCCACCCTGTCGCCTCGTCTGAACAGTCAAAACATCAAGTTCAAACCACAAAATGACCGAACATCGCCCTCTCCTGGCTAGGATAAGTCACTGCGCTCTCTTTACAAATCCGCATTAGCCTTGCTTCTCATCACATCAGTAAGACAGGTATCCAATCACTGCCTCCTGACAGTATCATTCCTCAGCCATTCTTTGATCCCTCCTCCACAACCACCCAACACAAGTCCAAATCTTATCAGCGTTTCTTTCCAGCACCTTCCTGAGATGCCCCTGGTTCCTCCTGGTGTGCAAACTTCCTCAACCACACTTGTGGTTTTGGTGGGCATTGGATTTTCCCACCATGATGTGTTTTTGCCTTTGGCTATTAAATCCAAAAACAAAAACATGGCCTCCGATCACTTTTTCATCTAATTTAATGAAATTTTGTGAAGTATTAAATTGAGAATTGTTGAAGGTATGGCTACAGACTTCACATTTCAAATCTACCCTGTCAGGGTGGCTCAGTTGGTCAGGCACCTGACCTGGGCTCAGGTCATGATCCCACGGTTCATGGGTTCGAGCTCTGCACTGATTTGCAGAGCCAGCTTGGGATTCTCTCTCTCTCCCTCTCTCTCTGCCCCTCACCGACTCGTACTTTCTCTCTCTCTCTCAAATAAATGAATAAACTTAAAAAAATAAAAAAATAAAATCTACATGCTGATTTATTAAGAACTGTTTTGCAGGATGAAAGAGATTATTCCTAACAGGAAGTTGCAGGATCATAACACTGTTTCGTTTGTTTGTTTTTCATATAACATACCAAACTGTGGGCGTTCTTACCAACTAAGCCCAGCTTCCAGGATTGCAAGGGCAAAGGCCCTCGGATCCGTAGGAGGGAGGAGAGGGCATGTCTTGTAATCACAGACTGACAAACTTCAAAAAAGGCCGTCTAGAAAGAATCACAATGTCTGTCTGGAAAACGTAATATTGACGATTTGCTCTTTTTTATGGAGATTTTAACTTTGTTTTTCCAACAACCAACATGTAGCACTGACCATGACAGAGATTTTATCTTTACTGACACATCTACAAAGACGCAGACATTTTTATGTCCTGGATGCCTGCTTCATAAATATTGTACTCTCTGTGATGGCTCTATGCTATTGCTAGTGTATCTCTCAAGATAATAAGCTGAGGCTCATTATTACATAGTAAATACATTTTTCAATTTTTTCGTAGTGATAACTTCAAGTTTTGTGTGATTCATTGTCAGATGTGATTAAGTTTTCGTTGTTTGTTTGGTTTTTGCCTTGTAATATTACTAACAAAGAGCTTTTTTTGATTGAAGAGTGACCATTCTGTCATTTTTTAATTTTTAGTTTGTGTCTATGTTGGTGCCATTATTTTTTTTTAATTTGTTTATTTTGAGAGAGAGAGAGAGAGTGTGTGTGTGTGTGTGTGTGTGTGAGCAGGGAAAGGGGCAGAGGGAGAGGGAGAAAGAGGATCCCAAGCAGGCTCTGCACTATCAGCATGGATCCCCTCTTGGATCTCGATCCCATTAACCAAGAGATCATGACCTGAGCCGAAATCAAAAGTCGGACACTTAACTGGCTGAGCCACTCAGACACCCCAGTGCCATTACTCCAATTTACGGCTTCTTTGCAGGAGTATTCTTAGTCTCTTGTTCGTTTTGTGGACACGGTTTAGTTAATACCAGAGAATGTAATCTGCAAGTACATTTAACTAGGCCCAACCAAACTGCAATAACTTTGCAATTTGCTGAAAGCTAACAGAGATAACATGATGCTCTTGACCCCGGGGGTTATGGCTCCCAACTGTTCTCTCAGGAGGCTTTGCAGCTGTGCTTGAAAAGGAACCAGACACAGGGACCTCGTGAGGACACAGTCTTCACTGGTAATGAATCTCACTGCAGCTCAATTGCTTTACTTATGACATATAAAAATACACGTGGAATGTTCTAGTTTTCCCCTCCTACACTGCAATAGAGCAGAGCACAGCTTCTCATACTATCTTTAGTGAAGGACTAGTGGGCTTTTCCCCCCTTTCTTGGACACATGCATTTGCAAAATATAATAAAAATAAATGACTAGGAAAATAATTTTTTAAAAATGCATTCAAAACACAAAAGAAGTTTTTATTATTACGGTATCCATAGAACATAAAATTACTGTCACGTGGCCATAGCTGTTTCTAAGCGTTCGCTCTCAGTTCCCGCGCTGATCTCATCACAGACCAAGAGTCTGTGGGTTGGCACCAGCCCCACACCTTGCTCAGGCAGGGCGGCCCAGAACACTGAGCGGGGAGGTTAGCTCCCTGAAGACAGAAGTGGGGGCAGCATTTGCTACTGTACCCCTGGTACCTGGCAGGATGTCTGGAACGTAGAGGGTCCCCAATACACATTTGTCAAACAAATGAATGAATGCAAACAGGAATGATGTAAACGGAGCACCATTCATTCATTTACAAACATTTACTGAACATTTTGGTGTGTGTTAGGCATTGCTCGGGATGTGGGAAATGAAGCATTGAATAAAACGGACGCAGATCCCTGTGGTCACGTTGAAAAGAGGACAGCATTTATTAATATCAATCAAATGTGTACACCAAATGCTGGAAAACAGGAATATGTATCAGGTGAGTGTCTTTAAAAAGCTCATACCCTTGGGGTGCCTGAGTTGGCCAGTTGGTTCAAAGTCCAACTTTGACTCGGGTCACGATCTTGTGGTTCGTGAGTTCGAGCCCCACGTCGGGTTCTGTGCCGTTGGCTCAGAGCCTGGCGTCTGCTTCGGATTCTGTGTCTCCCTATCTCTCTGTCCCCCACCCCGTTTGCTCTCTGTCTCTGTCTGTCTGTCTTTCTCTCTCTCAAAAATGAATAAACATTAAACGAGTTTTTTAAGTTCATACACTTTGATTTCATAATTTAATTTGGGAGAACTATTATATATTTGTTATATAAATATACTCTACATAATTATATAATGCATATAATATGTACATATTACAATATACACATATATGTGATATATATCATATATAGTGATATATATATGATATATACAGTGAGATATATAGTGAGAAATATATATCATATATATGTATATAGTGACAGATAGAGTGAAAAGTTAAAAATCTACCACCTAAAAATCTGGCAGGCTAGAAAGAAATGTTTAAATAAAGATTTTTTTTAAAGTGTACTTGGTGACATATTCTGCTGTTAAATTGTATGTCAACCAGAGTGAAATATTGGTGGATGAAATGATGTAACTGGATCTCGGATTGCGTCACAACACCCCAGGAGAAGCCAGGGAGGAGGGAAAGCGAGGGGAGGCACAGATGTGCCAGCGGCCTCTGCCCAAACGCCGTATCTCTGCCTTTGCGTTGTGATGGCAAGTGACAGAATGGCGAACACCTCCGTGGAGCTCACGATGTGCCCAAGCAGTGTGCCAAGTCCTTTAGCTACTTCAGTGAATCCTCACAAAGCCCAAAGTACACACCTACCGAGTGGCGGAGTAATGGAGGACATACCTGCCTACTCAGGCTGTCAGGCACGTCCCCTGAACCACACTCTGCAAATACAAATACAAAACCCATGCCAGCGGCTTTTCCAGAATTGGCGTGGCCTCCCCCCAAAAGCGAATGAGAGTCTAACTTCTGGCAAAAGACAGAACAAAAGGAGGTCTTGAAATGACATTCTCATCTGCTTTTACCCTCCCGTCAACTGTTCCTTTCAAACCAGTCAACGTCTGCCCTCAGCTCAGAACCCTTGTATCCCTTCCATCCTTGTTGAACATCTCTGCTAGAAAAGCTCTTCTCCCAAGTCCTTGTTTTAGGGATGGGACTTAGTCCAGGGTTGGTCACAATAAAAGTCTTCTCTCCTCTTTTACATTTAGCTTCCAGAAGCACACATCCTCTTCCTCCGTACTAGATGCATATAACTGAGAGAATGGCTTTTAACAGAAGAATCTTATCTACAAAGACGTAGAGGTCTGTCTTCGTCACGTCTTTGTCATGATCAAGGACCCAGGTGGTTTGGTGTGGCTAACGCCCGAAGCTCCCAGGAAGGAGTGATGGCAAGAGGTGAGCGCCCTGTGTACATTCCGTGCTAAAGAGTTGAGATGTTTCCATAGGCAAAGCCACTAAAGCAAGACAGTAACCTTATCTGATTCGCACCCCAGAGTGATGAAAGGTTTGTGCAACAAGGAGGCAGGGAAGGCAAGGAGGACACAGAGGATGTCCTTACAATAGTCTGTGAGAGTTCCCAGGGCTTGGATTAGGCCAGCGCTTCCTACATTTGAATGATTAGCTCCCATCTTTACAGTGTTTGTATAGAGAGTAAAGATGACCTTTAACTCTTTTTTTAGTAATTCATTTAAAAAAAGTTTTTAAGTTTATTTATTTTTGACAGAGACAGAGTATGAGCATGAGCTGGGGATGTGCAGAGAGAGACAGGGGGACACAGAATCCGAAGCAGGCTCCAGGCTCCGAGCTGTCAGCACAGAGCCCGACGTGGGGCTCAAACTCACGAACTGTGAGATCATGACCTGGGCCGAAGCCGGACGCTCAACCGACTGAGCCACCCAGGTGCCCCTAGTAATTCATTTTTAAAAGAAACTTTATATTATTACTATCACCATAAATTGCATGACAGAATTATTTGTCATAAATAGAATAGAGGTAGGAAGATACATTCAAGAAAACAAAATCACAGTCTTGAATCCTAGCTAGGCATTCTTGCCATGTAGGGGTCCATCTTGGTTGATAAGGATGATTTTAGGGATACACTAGCTCCAGGCTGAGATCTTTCCTTCAAATAATTGGAAGGAGTGAAAGGGAATAACCTTTTCTACATGAGTCAATATCATGTAAAACCACATCCAAGAAGTACCTCAAATGACCTCACCCCTTTCCTGTACATCTCACTTCAAAGGAGTCCCTGAACAAGATCATGGCCTTGGCAGTGAGGAAGCGAACCCAAGGTCCACTTAGGAGGCCCAAATCATAAAACCAGAGGTCAGATGAGAAAGGCCACTAATCTCTCATGTCAAGGTCCCTTCCCTTTTTCAGATGTTAGAGTCAACCCAGTTAAAGAAAACTTTTCAGGAAAACAAAATAAAAATTGGAAGATATGAAAGATATATATGTCATAATATACACATATTACATAATATATATAATACTTTTCTGTACCTTATCCACCGAAATCACTCCACAGAGATGGTAAGGAAACAGATATTTAAAAGAATTTTTTTAATGTTTATTTATCTTTGAGAGAGATAGAGTGTGAGCAGGGGAGGGGCAGAGAGAGAGGGAGACAAAATCTGAAGCAGGCTCCAGGCCCTGAGCTGTCAGCACGGAGCCCAACGGTGGGTCTCAAACCCATGAAGCGCGATATCGTGACTTGAGCCAAAGTCAGACACTGAGCCGACTGAGCCACCCAGGTGCCCCAAGGAAACAGATATTTTAAACAAATACATTGTAATGGTTAAGGATCTAAAAGAAGGTGATGACAGAAAAAGGGTTATTTCATATTTGCCCATTATTATAAAAAATAAGTTACATCTCTAGCTATTGTATGTCTGTATCTCTTTCCTTCTGTCAGCGTATTAAAAGGACAAAAACAATTGTAAAAGGTTCACCTTAATAATTTCAAGGATTTATAACCTTAACATTCTGATTGTTGTAAGAAACTACATTTTAAGCACATTGGTCATAGGAAATTTTGTTTGTTTAAACTTATAAACAATCTTTTTCACAGGAGCTTGATTTTAATTAACTTCCTTGTCATAACGAACTATAAAGGCCTCAAAGATTTTAAGTAGGCTATTAATTATATGTGGAACAGAGCATTTTCTTAAGAGTTAGAAACATCTAAAAGTATTCATTCTGCCTCGTAAAGTTACTACTCAAGTAAAATACGTAAATGCTTTAACAAGTTAACTTTAATATACAGTGGAAAAAAAATCTAATCTTTCACAAACTAAAAGAACAAAACATAAAGTGCATGAGCTCGATAATCCAAACCTAAATTCTTCATTCAACCCGCTCCTCCTTCCTATCAAGTGTTACAATGCTTTGTGGGCAGCTCGGGATTTCAGCCGGTTGTGTAGGAAATGACAGGAGAAAAGTGGGTCCTGACCAGGCCTGGGAGCCCTGTATTCCTGGTGCAGCCGGGGATGGAGTTTGAAAGGGAGGTGGCCAAGCCACACAGAAGGGACACGCAGGTGATGCTGCCGGTGGCAGGAAATCGTTACTGCCCACGCAGCACAGGAGGCAGGGCCTGAGGCTGCCGGATTGCAGCTCCTCTAAGGCCCCTGCCTCCAAATATAGTCGCATTCTGAGTATGGGGGGCTAGGACTCCAATGTGAATGGGAGGGAACACGGGTCAGCCCAGAACACCCAGGGCAGTTTTATCCTCAGCATGTGCCACACTGTCGGTTTTCACCCTGTACTCAGGACGGAACTCCGTAAGGTAGGCTTGTCTCCTGTTCTAGTTCCTCGCAAGGAAAGAGCACCACGTGCAAATGACAGCTATCAACCCAGCATCGAATAAGACACTGACATCTGGGTGCCTTTCGGACGGTCTCCTTGAACTTCAATGGGATTCCTAGATCTGAAAAGCCCCGAATGAAATAATAAAACCCAATTCCTGAAACTGCCCGGTCCAAGACAGGACCCTGATGCCACTGCCACACAGGTTGTGTTCCAGGGAGGGATTCACGCAGACTGTTCTGCAAGCGCCCCCATCCCGCACCCCCAGGGGTGCCAGGCCACCCCACCTGCCTGCCGCCCCCCACCCCGAGCTGGCCCCTTCCCTCCACTGATTCTAACCAGTCTGTGGCCCCCGTCCTCAACTGCCCTCCCACATAGAACAGCATCTGCTGTGAACAGGGGTGAAGGGAAGGAAGACAAAGAAAGGAAACGCCGTCTCTGACAAGGTGGGCTTAGGGAATCCTGGGGTGCACTGTTCCAGCTGAGGCCCCCCCCCCCCATCGCTGAGGCTGAGCGGTAAGGCCGCCTCAGGAGACAGGAGTGGAAGGGACACCAGCCTTGGCATCATCAGACCTGAGTTCGAAATGCGCGCGGCCGCCTCCCGGCTGTACCGTGCGGGCGTCGTAGCACACATTTATAACCACAGGTTTATCATCAAGAGCTGCGCTCTTTGATCCAGTGGCCACGAACCACACGGGTGGTTACTGAGCGCTTGAAACGTGGTTGGTCCACAGGGAAAGAAGCCCTGACTGTAAATACAGCCCGGATTTCACAGTCGGTACAAAAAAGAAGAATGTGAACTAGCACGTGAACAATCGTATGAAGACTGCCATCGAAATTATAATATTTCTGAGATGCCCGTTCAAATATATTATTCAAGTAAATTTCACCTATGTCTGTGGCTTTTTAAAAATGGGACGACTAGACCATTTTAAATCACCTATCTGACTTGTGTTCGGTTTGTACTGGAGAGCACTGATCTATAACACGACTTTGAGGGCCATCTGTCCTGGTCTGACCAGAAGAGTCTTAAATCATGCCTAGTGTCCTTATGGAATGATCCAGTTTGGCACTTTTCCTGGATTTTTTTTTTTAACAAAGTAGTACTAATAGTTGCGTGAAAATAAGCTGGAATGAGTTTGCAGATCGGCATGCTACATACCTACATACCTATATCACCTATTTCTTTTCCTGACCCTTTCCAGAAGCAATTTTACTTACACCTCCCTTTCAAGGACACATGCAGGCACTTACGGATTAAACAAAATGCATTCAGAAACAGGCATATTTGCAAATACTTGCGCATTTTGACAGCTGCGGCTTCTCCTTATGTCGGTCTCTTTATATTGGAATGACACCACAGCTGGTGTGGGCACACTGTGAATTATGTCTGCATCATAACCAAAGTCAAGGGCTTCTCTGCTCCCCAGCTTTCTTAACTTCGTAAGACCAACATTGTTTCCATGCCTCTGCGCTCACCCAGAATGTTTTGTAGTATCATCCCCAAACTGGTGTCTTCCACATGGCAGAATTCACTCTGCCATTGCTAAGTGCTTCAACATCCATAGAGACTTTTTGACATTAAAACTATTACGGTCCATAGGGAGAAGTCAATGGAAAGTACCAATAATTCCGACTTTATTAACTCCAAATGGAACTTTGAAAAAGACCGAAGGCAATTTTATTTTTAACAGCTTTAAATAATAACTATATTGAAAAAAATATTTTCAGAAAAATACCAGCTCCATGGTATTTTAAAAAAAGATAGGTCTTAAAAGTTGATTCAAGTATTTGAATATAAAGTATTACAGTATTTGAATATTTAAATCTATAGCAAGAAAAAGGACTCTGTTTGCCATTTGAATGATTGGATAATCAATATAAAGTTGTTTAAAATTTTTTCTTCGGTATACACAAATATATGCTATTTTTCTTTTTCAGAAAGAGATTTTTGAATGCAATTAGTTTGCAGATCTGCCCCTATAATAAACCAATGTGTTGGTTAATAAATTGATATTTTAAACTTTTTTTTTTTAATTTAGGGACTCCTTTTTATTCTCAAAAGTGTCCCAAGATAGGTAGGTGGTCTACCATTTGGTCAAGAGACAAGCCCAGAAACAACCATAACCCCCACCCTCCAGGGTTGTAGCCGAGGTCTGTGGGCTTCTGTGTGAAATGGTGTGCACATACATCCTTCCAGATGCATCAGTCCTACCTGTGACTATGATACTTCCACAATACCCCCGTTTCCCTCCTTTCCTTTTGCCTCATCTTCAAAAGCACTGACAATCAATGGTGTTATTATTACACTTTACTAGTACGTTAAAAAATACCCTTTAGCTAAGAACTGAATCATTAGCATATAAAACTTCTCACCCAATTTGCCTGTTCTGAATAGCTCTCTTTTCGGAGACTTTATGGTATAGTATGAGACCAAAGAAAGTGTCTTTTTCTTCAAAGTGACTACATGATCTCAATTCAGAATTTTTATTACCTAACAACTGTACCTTCCAAGTCAGGAGAATACTAATTAAATCAAGGCCCTAGTGGTGTAATCTTTAATCATAACCTAACTCACCAATATATGTTTTAGCGTTAAACAAAATACAAAGATTAATTTATTATGCTGTAATTATGTTAATTATGCTAATTTACTACCTTAATTATTAAGACACCACCATACCTAAGATGCCTTAAAAGTGAGTATGTAAATGAAAAAGATGATGACATTCCATTCAGAAGGTTGAAATCAATTGTCTTTTATCGTTTGGGGTTAGATTTACATTTTCTAACACGTGGTCTTCCCAAATTTTTTATTTCGATACTATTATTCAAAATAGAAGATAAAGGCTAATGAATCAGTCAGAAATCTACCCTGCCTGAAACTCTACAGGACACAGGCTGAATTTAGAGAAAAGAAAAGATCAGGTCCTGCCTGAAACACTAAAGGCCACGGGTGAATTCAGAGAAAAGGAAGGATCAGGTTCTGCTATTTCCTTCAGTCGTACTTCTGAGCCTGTGCCCTGAGGCCTGTGCTTAGGGACACAGCGGCCTTCAAGGACAGCGGCGTCGCGGCCCCTACCGGGCTCGTCCAGACCCAGCAGGCACAGAGCGCCCCTAGCAGCTCTATACCAGAGGCAGCCGTGTCTGGAAAAGCCCAGAATTTCTGGACCTTTCTGCGGTTGTATTCTCTCACGAACTGCACTCACTGCAAGCTTGTGAAGATGAGACTCACTGCTGAGGTTAAAACAGAAGTCCCAGTTAAAAGCGCAGAGCAACCTGTGATCTGGAAAACCGACGGTTCGAACCTTCAAGAAAAACTGTCACGGCCCCGTGAGCCATTGCTTTCGCGCCTCCCCCTCCGTTTACAACTAGTCAGACATCCACCGGGACTGGAGCGGTCCGTCCATCCGCGCAGGGGGCCGGGGGGGGGGGGGAGGCTGGACCTCGGGGAGGCTGCAGAGACAGAGGAATCGGGTGGCAACCGGGGGGCAGCGGCCGTGGCGCTGGGGTGGCAGCAGAGACAGTGGCACCGGCAGCAGTGGGCAGCAGCGAAGAAGGTGGAGGGTGAGACTGGCGGGAGGCGTCTACAGCTGGAGGGGCTGGCTGCTCTTCCTTAGAACCCAACTTGCTGAGAGGCCTCCTTGGCTGCGGACTGGGGGAGGGGAGGGGAGGCGAGGGGAGGGGAGGGGAGGGGAGGGGCGGGGTGGGAGAAAGGCAGACAAAGAGCTCTAGAGGAGCACACTTCCGGCCCGTCTGCCCTGGAGTTCAGCCAAGAGGCCTCGCTAGGTGCCCTGGGATTCCCCTGCCTGTGGATTCCCCCCAAACCTGAGCAACCGGAGGGCACGCCCAACCCCAAGGGCTAGCACGCACCTCCCCCGACTCTGCCACTAGCCCCCCCCCCCTTTTTTTTTTTTTTTTTTTAGTGTAGGGTCCACGCGGGGGCTTGAGCTCACGACAGGCCCAATCCAGGGGCAAGACCTGAGCTGAGAGCCCACTCTTACCCGACTGAGCCACCCACCCAAGCACCTCTCTTTTTAGGCCGGCTCCCAACTGCAAAGGCCACACAGCTCAAGGAAGAGAAACTAAAACCTTGTGCTCAAGCGCCACCTACTGGAAAACAAAAGAAAGGCTTCTAATTGCCAACCTATTGAACTCCAAATGAATAAAATCTTACCCAAGTGTGAACAGTGTTCAGTATTTCAAGGGCAGCGACAGAAGCCCGTTTCATCGAATGCCAGGAAAAAAAATCACAGTAATACGGTATCACAAACAGAAAATGACAGATCTTCAGCAACCAAATAGAGACATGGAGTATTGTGAAGTCACTCATTTTTGACAGCTGTAATGAAGAAATTCAACAAGCTCTGTAAAAAAACGCAGGCAATTCAGTGAACTCAAGAATAAAATTAATGAATGGGGGTGCTTTACCAAGGAGACTGAAATTCTAAAAAAGAACCAAACAAATTCTGGAGCTGAAGAACTCAATAAAGGAGATAAGGAATGCATTGGAAAGCATTGGAAATAGAGCAGATAAGATGGAAGAGAGAATAAGCAATCTGGAAGACAGGAACCTAGAAATGATTCTGGTGTAAGAGACAGAAGATCTTTTAAAGGTAAAGAAATCCTCTGAGAATTACCAGACTCTGTTAGGAGAGTGAACATAAGAATAATGGGCATACATACGTGAAGAAGGAGAGGGGAAGAAGGCAGAGAGGTTATTTAAGGACACTTCCCAAACCTGAGGAAGGAACTGCAGATCCAAGTCCGTGAAGCTAATAGAATACCTTATTATCTCAATGCAAAACTACCTTCTCCGGGGTACGTTACAGTGAAGCTGTCAAAAGTCAATGATAAAGAATTTTAAAGGCAACCAAGGAAAGAAAGTAACTGACAAAAATGAAAACAAAACAAACAAACAAACAAAAAAAAACCACTCCCATTAGGCTATCAGCAGATCTTGGGCAGAAACTCTACAGGCCTGGAGAGAAGAGAATGACATATTTAAAGTATTGAAAGATAAAAAACTGTCAGTCAAGAATAATCTAATTTAAAACCTGGGGCGGGGCACCTGGGTGGCTCCGTGGGTTAAGCATCCAACTCTTGATTTTGGCTCGGGTCCTCATCTCATGGTTCAGGAGTTCAAGCCCCACGTTGGCCTCTGTGCTGGCAGTGAGGAGCCTGCTTGGGATTCTCTTTCTCTCTCTCTCTGCTCCTTCCCCACTTGTGCTCTCTCTCTCTCAAAATAAATAAATAAATAAACTTAAAAAAAATTTAAAGAATACTCCATCCAGTTGACTTATCCTTCAGATATGATGCACAAAGTCCCAGGCAAAGCTAAGGGAGTTTACCACCATTGGATCTGCCTTACAAGAAATGTTGGAAGGAGCTGTTCAAATTTTAATGAAAAGACAAGAGTACACAAAACTTTGATTAAGGTGATATATAGGCAGTCAGAATTTTAAAACAGTAACTCTATTTTGGAATTGGGTGTCATTTATAGCATAAAGTTTAAAAGAAAGAAATATTAAAACTATAGCCTCTACAACTTGGTAACAAAATCACATTAATTTAACATTAACAATATAAGAGAGGAATAAAAGGATGGAGGCTTTATAAGTGAATGAAAATAAGTTGCTGTCAGCATAAAATGACTATTTTATTTATAAGATGGTTTATGCCAACCTCATGGTAACCACAAAACAAAAATCTGGAGCAGAGACATGAAACATAAAAAAGAGGGATACTGAGAAAATCACCATGGAAAACCACCAACTCACAAAGGTAGAAACAGAAGAAAAAAGAAACAATGGAGATAACAGAAGAATTGGAAAGCAGTAGTAAGTCCTTACATATCAATAATCACCCTAAATGTAAATGGATTGAACTCACCAGCAAAAAGGCACTGCGTAACTGAATGGATAAAAAAAGCATGATCCAACCATATGCTGCCTAGGGAGAGTCATTTCAGCTCTAAAGACACACATACGCTCAAAGTGAAGGCGTGGAAAACGATATTCCACGCAAGCAGAAAACAAAAGAAGGCAGGCATAGCCATGCTCCTATCAGGCAAAACAGGCTTCAAGCCAGAAAACATAACAAGAGACAAAGAAGGTCATTACATAATGAGAAAGGGATCAATAGATCAAGAAGTTACAACAATTATAAATATGTACATTCCCGGCACCTGAGCATTGAAATATAGTAAGCAAATGCTAACAGATCTTAAGGGAGAAATAGACAACAATACAATAATAGTAGAAGACTTCAATACCGCACTATCAGCAATAGATAGATCATCCAGACAGAAAGTCAACAAGGAAATATTGGACGTGAACCATGCTTTAGAACACATGGACCGAATAGACATATACAGGACATTTCATCCAATAGCAGCAGAACACACATTCTCCTTACATGCATGAACTTTCCCCAGAATAGATAATATGCTAGAACAGAAAACAAATCTCAGCAAATTTAAGAAGACTGAAATCCAATATATAAATGTATCACAGTGACACATTGTACACCTTAAATTTACATGTTTATTTAAAAATGAAAAAAAAAACTGTCTTACCTGCTTTGATCCTAATATAAAAAATAACATCTTTTTTTTGCTAATTTATTTAAGTACCATAAATTATGCCAAAGGTGGTGTTGAGAGTGAGTTGAATCAATGAATTGATATGGACTGGTATAAATATATTATGCATTATTATTCACTATCGCATAATATTTTATGACATACAGAGGAAGACTGTATCTTAGATTTGCATCCTGGCTATGCTGCTTACAAATTGCATGATCTGAGGCAATCAGTTTCATCTTTCTGGAATCCTGTATCTATAAATGGTTATGGATTGTGCTTGGTTACATAGAAAGGAAAACCCAAAATGACTAACAAGATAGGCATGTATTTCTATCACATGTATTTCTATAACTCTAGTCATCTGGGACCCTAAAACTTTCTATCTTTCTGCTCTTTCATTCTCAAATTCTGAGCCCAGGAGCTTTTATTTTTAAGATTATTTCATAAACCAGTACAGTGCCTGGAGCTCCAGCCATCACTTTCATAGTCCAGGAGGCAGGAAGAATGAAAAGGAGAGGGTCAGAAGCCCAAACAAATTAGGTTCCTTTAACATACTCCCCAGAATTCCCACACAACACTTCCAATTACATCTCCGTAAACAAAATGTAGCCTCACGGTTTCATCTAGTTGTAAGAAAGGGTAGGAATTTAAGCCTTTAGCTAGGTACACTGACAGTTCCAAATGTAGTAAGAATTACACTCCTTAGGAAGAAGACGGGCATGGATATTGGGAAGCAACCACCTCTAGCAGTGTATTTATATGTAAAATGGAGTAAATAATGCCTAACCAAATGGTGTGGAATCCAGTTCTGGTTTCCGCTAAGAATCACGGAGGCCTGAGAACCAGGAGCACCGAGGGCAGAAGACCGAAGTTAATAGCAGTCAGGCAGAGACTTCATTCAACCTTTCTCCACCTTTTTACTCTCTTCAAGGCCCTCAGGGTGTTGAAGGATGCCCATCCACATGGGGGGAAAACCATCTGCCTTACTGACTTCACTGATTCAAATGCTAATCTCTTCTAGAAACACCCTCACAGAAACACTTCCAAAGTAATGTTGGAGCAGATACCTGGGCATCCTGCAGCCCAGTTAAATTGATGCACAAAATTAACCATCATTCCCTGTGAAAGCAGCCCACCCTCCCAAACATGAATCAAGTAAAGTCTTCCTTCACTTCAAGACACATAATAAGCTCACCTAGGGCAGTTTCCATGTGAAGGGAGGCCTATTTTCCTTAAGATCAACTCAGCCAGCCCTCGTTGCCATAAGACCCAAACCCGGTGACATATATCGGCATCTTCGAGAGAAGAACAAAACCTGACTGGAGGAAATCGTTCGTGCACCAAAGTAATTGCAAGATTTTTATGATCTATGTTATCATAAAGCTAAGGGATCTGTATGAGGATGCATTTTCATGATGTCACATCAAGGAGAATATATTTAAAAACCATAAGGAGCCAAATTTATCGAAATGGGTGCACCTGCCAGAGAGTCTGAATTTAATGTATTACCTCATGCTGTTGCAGATAGCTCTGACAGGTTATTTGGGTTCCTTGTTGTTGCTGTTGCTGTTGTTGTTTTATTTGAGTATCGTTGACACATGATGTTACATTAGTTTCAGGCATACAACATAGTGATTCCACAACTGTAACTGTTATGCTATGCTCACCACAAGTATAGATACATACAGTCTCAGTGTATTTGGTTGGTTGGGTTGGTTGAACCTTGGACTTAATGGTAGCTTAGAGAAACAAATATATTAAAGTGAATATATCACCCCATGACCTGTATACCCACCCGCCCATGCACTGCATTCCCTTGGAGGAACCAGAAGACCCTGCATCCATTAAGACATTGAGAGACACATTAGGGAGTGGGTCACCCGCATCTTTGCAAAGCTCAGTGGTGACACTGCTGTCTGTACACCATATACCAAGGAAGGAAATGCCATCATTGAGATGGATTCCCTGATTTGAAGGGTGCAGGTGGCAGAGTCCTAGAATGGTGGAGCTCAACTGGCAGTCCATAACTCCCAAAGGCAAAGAGGGTCCACTAACCATAATGGGATAGGGAAGAAGTAGTCACCAAAATGTGTTGACCCACTGGCATCTTTGGCAGTGGCTAATTGACCATGATGTCCCTACAATGAAAGAGGAAAATGGCCTATTGAAATGTTACTTGATCTCTATACCAGGAAGATCTCGTTTTGTGGCCAGAATCTGGACTTAAGACCTCAAAATGGAGGGTCATGAACTTTTATCTCGGTTCCATACCTAAGCCATTCACAAACCCAGAGTGCCTTGACTAAAGTGTGGGCAGGCAGAGAGAGTCCGTTGAGAAGGGACCCTGCAGCACCAATACAAGTGTATAAAGGATTCCTTTCTTACACTTCCCCAAAGGTATGTGTGGCCATTTAATGAAGTCACTAGACCCTGGAAAAAAAAGGAAATACCTAGACCTTTGGGGATTATTAGGCTTTGGCTCTGAATTGATACTATTTCCTCAGCACCCAAATTATAGAATTATAGAATTACAGAATTCCAGTGAAAGGAGGGGCCTATAGTGGTGAGATGATGAATGAAGTTTGGGCCCAAGTTTGAATCACGGCAGACCATGGATTCATTAATGGAACTTATGGGTATTTTCCTGTTTTGCTGAATGTGTAATTAGAATAGACATTCTGACTTTGGAAACAAGATCCATTATGATAGAAAAGACAAAGACGAAGCCCCTAAAACTTCCTCTCCCAACTGGTATACAAACCAATGACAATACACTTGCAGGGTATTTGCAGAAATTGTGCCACCATCAAAGACTTGAAAGATGTAGGGTACATGCGTATATCTAATTTGCCTCTTCTTCCTATGCAGCAGATGAAAGGGTGTTCCAGAATGACTTTGGATTGTCATAAACATAATCACATGATGCTGTAATGTAGCTGCTCTTCCTCATTGCTATCTTTATTAAAGCAAAGAACACAGCCCTGGATATGAAGTATTGATTTGCCAAAGGCTCCTTTGTCTCTACTAGTTAATAAGGACCACCAGAAGTGGTTTGCATTTTTCCCAGTAGGACCAAGAGAACAGATTTGCAGTCATACCTCTGGGGCTCATCAACTCTTTTGCTGTCTCCCATAACATGGTTCTCAGAGATTGTGATCATCTTGATATTCCACAAAATATCACACTGGGCCACTACACTGATGATATTGTGATAATTTACCAAATGAACAGACATAAAAGTTACTCTGGATACCTTATTAAGATACATGTGAACCGGAATATAGCAGGCAAACTCCATGAAAATTTAGGACCCTAACATTTCAGTGATGTTTCTGGCACACAGTGATCTAGAGCATAAAAGAAGAATGACATGTAATGGCATCTTGCGATGGCTGCCACTGAAATAGAGGTATAATGCCTGGTGGGCCTTTTGGATTCTGCATTTTGGTGGGTTGTTTGTAGTAGCATTTGAGTATGTTGCTCTGACCCACTTATCAAGTGAACCAGATGCCTGTCCATTTTAAGTGGGGGAACAGAGCACAAGAAGGTTCTGCAGCAAGTTCAGTCTATGGTGCAAGATGCTCTCCTACTTGGGCCTATGACCAAGAGGTAGAATGATACTTACAGCATTTGTGGATGTTCAGAGCCTTGGGAAAACACAGATAGGGAAAGCATAGCTCAGATCTCTAATGTTTCACAGTAAGTTCAAATCTTCTGCAGATAACTATTTTCTTTTGTAGAAATAGCTTCTGGCATGCTCCTAGGCCTTAATGAAAGCTGAATGTCTAATGATGCTTCATCAAGTCACCATAAGGACAGACACCTCTCTGACCCAATAAGCCACGAGATTGGACATAAATAGCTACAATTTATTATCAGGTAGAAAAGGATTTAAGATCTTGCTTGAGCAAATCATAAAGGTACAAGTTATAGGACCAGATAGATAAGACAACCTTCATCGACTCCTGTATCACCTCTTTCCCTTCAAACCATACCTATAAACTCAGGGGGGGTGTTACTGATGACGTGTTGAATGAGAAAGAAAAAAAACTCAGGCCTGGTTTACAGATACTTGTCCTGAATATGCTGGCCCCAAGTGAAAGTGAATGTTGACATTGACACAACTATGGACCCACTCAGGAGTGGCCCTGCATAAGACTAGTAAAAAGAAATCTTTTCAGTGGAAAATGGCCTTGTGTCTGTGGCCTTAACTAATATCATAGTTACCATCACCTAAATAGGTGGAACTAATATAATAAGAATGGAGCCTTTGAAAACTCAGTTTCAGTGCCAGTTGGGATAAAAGGACACTTAAAGCATGGGCTTGAAGCTTACAGAACACAGTAAATGCTTTGAATCCATGACCAATAAGTTACGCAGTTTCTCCTACAAAATATATACTGGTTCAACAAAAATGAGCTATTAGGCCCTCGTCAAAATAAAAAGTTTCTGCACAGTGAAGGAAACAATCAGCAAAACTAAAAGGCAACCGACAGAATGGGAGAAGATATTTGCAGACGACATATCAGATAAAGGGTTAGTATCCAAAATCTATAAAGAACTTGTCAAACTCGACACCCATAAAAACAAATAATCCAGTGAAGGAATGGGCAAAAGACATGAATAGACACTTCTCCAAAGACTCCAGATGGCCAACCGGCACATGAAAAAATGCTCCACATCACTCATCATCAGGGAAATACAAATCAAACCCACAATGAGATACCACCTCACACCTGTCAGTATGGCTAACATGAACAAGTCAGGCAACAACACATGTTGGCGACGATGTGGAGAAAAAGGCTCTCTCTTGCACTGCTGGTGGGAATGCAAACTGGTGCAGCCACTCTGGAAAACAGTATGGAGGTTCCTCAAAAAAGTAAAAATAGAACTACCTACCCCTATGACACAGCAGTTGTACTACCAGGTATCTATCCAAGGGATACAAGTGTGCTGTTTCAAAGGGGCACATGCACCCCAAATGTTTATAGCAGCACTACAACAATAGCCAAAGCATGGAAGGAGCCCAAATGTCCATCGATGGATGAATGGAGAAAGAAGATGTGGTATGTATAGACAATGGAGTCTTACTCGACAATCAAAAAGAATGAAATCTTGCCATTTGCAACTACGTGGATGGAACTGGAGGGTATTATGCTAAGTGAAATTAGTCAGAGAAAGATAAATATCATATGACTTCACTCATATGAGGACTTTAAGACACAAAACAGATCAACCTAAGGGAAGGGGAGCAAAAATAATATAAAAACAGGGAGGGGGACAAAACAGAAGAGACTCATAAATATGGAGAACAAACAGAGGGTTACCGGAGGGGTTGTGGGAGGGGGGATGGGCTAAGTGGGGAAGGGGCATTAAGGCATCTACTCCTGAAATCATTGTGGCACTAGATGCTAACTAACTTGGATGTAAATTAAAAAAATAAATTAAATTTAAAAAACAAAAACGAAAAACCAACAAGCTGGTTCAGGAATCAAGGGTGAAAATGGCAATGGCTCTTCTCACTTAGTTACTTACTAGCTCACTCATAACATGTCCATTGCCCATTCCTGAAACCTCGAGCTCTGCTAGTTTGGAGGTCTTGCTTCCGAGCAGAATTCTTTCACCAGAATGATAATAATTCCACTGCACTGGAAGTTGTGACAACCATTTGGCCATTTGGAACCCTCATGCCACCGAACCAGCAGGCAGAGAAGGGAGTTACTGTCCTGGCTACTTGACCCTGGACACCAGGGACACTGGATTCTCCTTCACGGGGCGGGCAAAGTCTGGAAACCAGGTTTCACCCAGGGCCTCTTGGGACTTCCATGTCCAGTAAGAAGAAATTGCAGGAAAACTCAAGCAACAACCTCAACGCAGAACCACTGACAATTCAGAAAGTTTGGCGATGAAGGTTTGGGTCATCCCACTGGGTAAAACATCCTAACCTGCTCAGTTCCAGTAAAGGAAAAACACACACTGACTGGTGGAAGAAGAAAGTTACAGGACTGTGGCAGCTGGTGCCTTTCTTACTTGTGTGTACATATTAACTAATTTCTTACCTCCTCTCCTTTCCCTTAATTTGATACAAGGCCTGCTGGTGATGGTTAGCTTGCCAATTTTGTGTTTTGGTAACAGAGTATTCAGATAGATCTGTGATGGAATTGAAAGAATAATTAACAGCAGCTGGAAATGCATAGTATCACTGTTGGGACTTTGTGGGTCCCTGCTCTGGGGAAAAAGTGAAAAACTCTTGGTACAAAAAGATAACTGTGGCTCATTAGGAAGATGTATGGAGTTGTTTCGGATGTTGTAAGCAAGTTCAAAAATATATGCAAGGTGCATATAAATTGTATCAATGAGTAAATGTACTTTCTCAGCTTCAAGCCCATTCTTCTAAACTCTGTTGGGGGGGGGGGGGGGCGGGGCACCTGGGTGGCTCAGTTGGTTGAGCATCTGACTCTTGATCCCGGCTCATGATCTCATGGTTTGTGAGTTTGAGCCCTGCATCAGGCTCTGTACTGACAGTGTGGAGCATGTTTGGGATTCTCTCTCTTCCTTTCTCTCTGCCCCTCCCCTTCTCACTCACACGTTCTCTCTCTCGAAATAAATAAATAAACTTAAAAAAATTGTTTTAAATCTGTTGGGACTCTGCAGACCACATTTATATCTTGCCCACTGGCTCCACATTAGGGTCTGCCAATCAGGGCACAGGAGGGTGACCAAAGGTTGAAGGAAGAAGAAGGGACACACTCCTGTCATCGTCATGCAGGCAATGTCCCCTGACTCTGCTTGTAGCGGTTTGTTCCAACAGCAGCAGTCCATTCACAGACCCAAGCTCATCTTGTCCCTTCAGAGATCCCAGCACCGGTCGGCACCTCGTCTTTGGAGATGTGGTTCCAGCCCGCTGGCGCCTTCTATGAGCTCAGAGACACTGGTATGGTCAAGCAGCCTGTCTTCCTCAAGGCCTCCTCAGTTCTTAGGGTCCCATCTGCTAGTACGTAAGTTCTCACGATATCACCCACGTCCCTTTGTTCCCCCAGCCCAAGATGCGGTAACTGCTTCTTGATGTGGCTGCCTCTGTGAAAACAGCGTCCACCCCTCTGAATTTTCATCTCACTGATACTAGTTAGCAGTCGTTGTGTCAATTCTCTGTTAAAATAACTGGTGTGGTTTCTGTTTCCTGACTGTCCCCTGACTGATCTTGTGGACAAAACGACTTTGGACTTGGGGGAGATGAGAAATCCTGGGTGCACAGTGCACGAGCTATATAACTCGGTAAAGTCATCAGTCCAAGTGTTAGTTCCCTTATGTATAAAAATGAGATCATAGTGTTGCTAAAGCTGTGACAATTGAATGATAAAATTCAAGCGGAACAGGTTTATTCATGAAAACCACAGTGCAGATGTACAGAAACAAAACAACACTTTGATTATAGAAGTTAGCTTAGCTCTAAAACACCGATTTCCATTGATGGTGGAAATAACCTTGCCGGCCGACATGACTGCTTCTGAGTCAATCCCATCACTCTTCCCTTTTCAAGGATTCTTGCCTTCTGTCTTCTTCCGAGGTCTGTCTGGTTGGCTCCCGGACTGTTGTGAAGCTTAGGCAAAATAGGGCACCAGGCCAGCGCATCACATCCTGTCCTCACGGGCTCCTTGGGGGCCTTTCGTCTGCCTTGTTTTCGGTGTTATTCTGTCCTTGGTCCTCGCTGTGGAATTCTGGCTAGTTTGCTCCGTCTGGATGACTCTCAGCCAATTGGGCCACCTGTCCCCCCAGTGACCCCAGACACACACATGCCAGCCGACACCCCAATTCAGGACCCTCTCAGTCTCGGCTCTGCTCCCTGGGGTCTCCCATGCTCACCAGGCCCTCTGCAACCTGGCCTGGGGCTCTGGACAGTCAGATGGCTTGAACCCACTGCCTCCTCATCCCCTAACGTCCCAGAGGCGTCTGGGCCTCCCTCCCCAGGTCCTCTTCCTGGACGGATCTCCAGACGCCGTGGCTTTGTAGAAAGCCATGCTCTTTCTAAGAGAAAGGATTTATTTTCACTGCAAACCAAGCTGTATTATTTGAATTTTCTGCCACAAGTGGATTGTTTCCATTTTATTTTTAAAATGGCACAGAGATAATCTGGGCAATAGATCGTGACTCATTTTTGCGTTCTTACAATATTTTCTTCTGAAACTGAGTAAACGCTTGACTGATGTAGAGAGGGGCACACTAAAAACTTTCCACAGCATGTGCAGATCCTAAAGCGTCTGGTGACACGTCCCGTGTCCCATTCTGTAGTGACTCATCTCAGCCGCTGGCCCACACAAAGCCAGGCAGCCTCAGCACCAGGAAGGACAGGCACCCAGTTTGGGAAAAGCAGAGCAATTCTCTGCTTCAGTAATTGTGGCTTTCAGTCACACAAGGAATATTGCAGGTTTATGCTAGATGAGGCTTGCTTCCAATTTATTATACATTATTCTACAAAGCATTACTCATTATTCCACATTTGTGTGAAAGATAATGTCGTTAGTAGGCAAGAAGCAGAATGTGGCTAGGGAGTTTACCAAAAAGAATGGATTCAAAACCATGCTTACTGATTATGATCCTTATTGGAGCAGGGACAGAAAAAGAACTGGTTATGTATTAGCAAAAATCAAATTGTGATTTAAAGGCAGTAATTTAGTTAACCGAATGTATGCCTGTGATTAAAATGCAATATTGCTGTGATTATAATGCAATCAGCAAATTATTAAGCTGCAATCAAAATGTAAACAAGTCCTACGTGTCTGCCAGAAGTCTCCTCAGCTCATTATTTTTAACTCAATCTGTAAACTAGTTTTTAGTAAATAGACCCTTTCATATTTCTCCGCTGTCACATTCCATTTTTTTCTTTTAATTTGTTAACTGAAAGAAAATATCAGAGGGATGTTCTCAAAGAATGTAGTATATCTTTCCAAGTATAATTTTTAAAAGTATACAAATCAGGGCTTATCAGTATTATTGTACAAAATTCAATTTGTTTAAAAAAAACTAAACATCTTGCTTGCCTGCTTATGACACAAAAAAAGTCAGCAACATGTTAATGAATGATAAGCTTCACACTATTTTTATGATTGGTGAATTAGTTTACAAATTAAGTTAAAAGGTCACAGTACCTTGAGTATATAAATGTACTCAATGCCAGCCGTGGATTTGATCGCACTTTGAAAATATTTTAATGCAGGTAATTATTAGATGTTAAAATTATAAAATTTTCAAAATGTAACAAAACAGTGCATTTTATTGAAATCATACATGTTGACCTCACCCCCCAGCTTTCTGTGGTTGGCCCACATTCTTTAAAATATTTGATTTTCTGAACCTAAACCATACAAGAAAGAAAGAAACCACCTCTCAAATATTTCATCCGTCGTATCCTAGTACCTGCCCCTAAGAGAAAACCTAAAATATTTTTCACCAACAATCTCCTAATTTTTACTTGAATTTAACATTATAGTGCTTACTGTTTACTATGAACCATCGTCTCCAGACTTCTTTGGATTCCTATAACATAATCTTCAATGAAGCTTTGTCTTTCATCGGAAAACTCTTGCTAGAAATTCTGACTGTACCTCTAATGTTGCAAGATAGGTGGGCTGGGCTGTCTTCAGGTTGAGACACAAAAGGCTATTTCATGTAAGCAAAATAGAGTGCCTCAGAATTGTTTTCTTAGACTAGGGTGGGTCCCAGTGGCAATTACCGAGTTTGAGGCTTTGCTTTCAGACAGCCTGCATTGTCTGTCTCTGGGACTGGAACAGCCCGGAGGCATCTTAAAACTGACCTGGTTGTTAAAAGGAATTTTAATTTTTCCTTTCTATGTCTTCTGCTTTAAAATAACAAGCAACAAAGTTAAAACAAACAAAAAAAGTAAAATATAATCTTTTCTGACTAATTTTTAAACACTCAAAAGTTAAATATAAAATCAGTGTATAAATATTTTTTAGGCATTTTTCTTTTTTCTTTTTCCATGCAAAAAATTTTATGAATCTGCTTTTTCCATATGCTTGCCTTTTAACTTACAATAAAATTCTGTGGTTTACTTATTCATTCTATAATTACTAAATATTTGAGTTGTTTTTAGTTGTTATTAACACATTATACAACTAGCTATCTTCATACAAATATTCCCACCTTTGAAATAAGTAAATAAAATGAATTGTGCAATCCATAAAACCAAAAAAAAAAAAAATTTAATCACAACACTAAAGAGAGAACTCATTGAATTTTAAGAACACACTACATACACACAAGGAATATGTTCTGGGCAATGTTCTAAGTGACTTACACATATTAACTTTTAATCCTGCAAACAATGTCATAGAAGCGAGATTGTTTGTCATCATTACAGTGGTTACAGTTTATAGATAAGGAAACTGAAGCACAGAAAAGTAAAGCAACTTGCTCAAGGTCACACAGATAATACACGAAAGAGCTAATATTCCAACCCAGGCTGACTGGAGTCAGAGCACATTCTCACAACCATTACACTACACTGCCTCTCTAATGAGTGTAAAAATAGAGGATCCAAAAGTAAGAAAGACCGGATTGAGATAGTGGACTGAAAACAAAATGATAGGAGACACACACACACACACACACACACACACACACACACACACAAGAAGGAAGGAAAGAAGGAAGAGAAGTAGAGAGAGAGAGGTAGGGAAGGTGGGAGAAAAAGGAAAAGGAAGGAAGGCAGAATCGCAAAATCTATGACATCGTTAGAAAGCAAGAAATAGGCAGCAGTGGAAGAGAACATGTGAGGAATTCCTGGACAATGAGGCCATCACAGTGGATGGGTCGGCAGACCTGCTGAGAGCACCTCAACACACACACACACACACACACACACACACACACACACACCACAGGAGGCGTCAGCAGTTGGCCTAGTCTAGAGCTTTAACCCCGGAACATGTCCTATGAAGAGAGTGAACTAACTCCCTTTGGATGGTTCCTTGTAGGGAGTAAATACCTGAGAAATAAGGAAGCATTGAACCATCATAACAACCATAAAAGAGAAAGAAAGAAAAAAGAAGCCTCTATACAGAATGGGAACCACCCAGCCAGGTAAAGATGGCTTTACCTGGTCCTTTGGGTTCCCTGTCCTGCCTGACTGTGCCATGCCCATGACCTTAACAAACATGAGCCTGTCATCCACACAGCTCTCCCACCTTACTGACCTGCCTGGAGTCAGCTCTCTCACTCAAGGGAAAAGCCAGTGGGAAAATGGACCTAAAAATTGCAGAAAAACTCACACCAGCAACTTGCAGGAGGAGGGAGAGAATCACCAGATGGAACAATTGATCCTTAAAAGTCTAAAGTGATTCAAGACAGAAAGTAACTTAGAAAAAAAATTAATTAGGGGCGCCTGGATGGCTCAGTTGCTTGAACTTCCAACTTCGGCTAGGTCAGGATCTTGCAGTGGTGAGATCGAGCCCTGGCACCAGACCCCGTGCTGGGTGTGGAGCCTGCTTAAGATTCTCTCTCTCCTCTCCTTCTTCTTTTGCCCCTCCCCTCACTCACTCCCTCCCTCAAAAAAATTAAATTAAATTAAAAAAAGAAGAAGAATATCTCTCCCAGCTAAAGAGAGGTATCAGACCTTGAGTTTACGTGCCTAGTCCAATACGAAATGGGAAAGCATTCAAAGACCATGACCTATATGCATCCTGATGAAATAAAAGAACCCAAAAGACAAATAAAATACCTAATAGCTACCATTATGATGGAAGATGGGGGAACAAGGATCAGATGGCATCTGGCAATTAGATTGCTACTAGCAATTGGTAATTAGATTGCTTTAAATAATGAACATTATCTTCAAAGTTCTGAGGGAAAAATGCCAAGTTTCTCCACTGGAAAGGTACAATGTTTCCTTTTCCACATTCTATTAAAAGCCAGTCACTACATCCAGCCCACTTCCCCTGGAGAAAGAACTATCAATGAATGCACGGACAAATGTTAAAAGTAACCACAGTAAAGATAAATATTTTGACAGAGATGCATTGAGACTACACAAATATTCTGTTTCTTCTGAAAGGTTCAGGCTAGGATTCCAGCTCTGCTTAAAGTACAGCCATCGTGTACTGGCTTGGCATGTGACTACACCAAGATGACAGCACACATTCTCCTCTCTTCTTCATACCTATGATCAGAGGCCCCTCCACAGCCCTATATAAACTAACACACATCACCCTGAATCCTCTGACTACTGTCACTTTTCGTTTTAGCACTAGCTGACCTTCTATTGTAATTACCTATTGTAACCACCACAATGTAAATTCCATGAGAAAGGGATTTTTGTTTGTCTTTCATTGCTTTATAGAGTGCCGACATAGAATCTGAAAATTGTTTGCTGAATGGAAAACTAAATATTAATATTATTTGGAACCAAAGGACTCTAACATTGTAATTTATATTTACATTAAATAATATTTCTTGTCTTTTTGAAATTCACCTATTATTTAGTCAACATTTAATTGAATACCTACTATATGCAGGAGTTTCATAGAGGGAGAAGTAAAAAATCGTGATGGATAAAACAACACTTTCTTTTTCTTATTATTGTTTATAAATGCACAGATCTTCACAATGTTATTTGAGATAAAGGTCATAATGGACAAATTACCAAATGCTATTGGCATTATTGCAAGAAACTGTTAAAACTAATAGATAAATAAGGATAAAACATCACAGGATAAAAAGTCAATATACAGAAATCTGTTGCATTTCTATACACTGATAACAAGCTATCAGAAAGAGAAATTAAGAAAACTTTCATTTATAATTGCATGAAAAAGAATAAAATACTTAGAAATATATTTAACAAAAGTGAAAGACCTATACCCTGACAACTGTAAGACACTGCTGAAAGAAATTAAAGAAGACATAAATAGATGCACAGATATTCATGCTCATGGACTGGAAGAATTCATATTTTTTAAATGTCCATATGCCCAAAGCATTTTACAGATTCAATGCAATTCCTACCAAAATGCCAATGGCATTGTTCATAGACATAGAACAAACATCCCTAAAATTTGTGTGGAACCAAAAGATCTTGAATAGCCAAAGCAAACCTGAAAAAGAAAAACAAAGCTGGAGATATTAAACTGTCTGATTTCAAACTATACTGCAAGTCTATAGTAATCAAAACAGTATGGTATTGGTACAAAAATAGATATATAGATCAATTGAACAGAATAAAGCAGTCAGAAATAAACTCACACAGGCATGGGTCAATTAACTTATGACAAAAGAAATATACAAAAGAAAGAATATACAATGGAGAAGAGACAGACTTTTCAATAATGATGTTGAGAACAGTGGACAGCCACATTCAAAAGAATAAAAATCAGGGGTGCCTGGGTGGCTCAGTCGGTTAAGCGTCCAACTTCAGCTCAGGTCATGATCTCGTGGTCTGTGGGTTCGAGCCCCACGTCGGGCTCTGTGCTGACCGCTCAGAGCCTGGAGCCTGTTTCAGATTCTGTGTCTCCCTCTTTCTCTGCCCCTCCCCTGCTCATGCTCTCTCTCTCTCTGTCTCAAAAATAAATGAATGTTAAAAAAAAAGAAGAGTAAAAATCAGATCAGTATCTTACACCACACACAAAAAATTAACTCAAAGTGAATTAAAGACTTGCATATAAGACCTGAAACCATAAAACTTCTGGAAGAAAACATAGGATGTAATCTTCTTGACACTGATCTTGGTAATGAGTTTTTGGATTTGACTTCAAACACAAAAGCAACAAAAGCAAAAATAAAGTGGGACTACATCAAAATAAAGTTTCCAGCAAAGGAAACAATCAACAATATAGAAGGTCAACCTTTTGAATGGAGGAAAGTATTTGCAAATCATATATCTGATCCTTAATTTCCCAAATATGTAAAGAACTTACACAACTCAATAGCAAAAAAATCCAATTAAAAAACAGGCAGATGATCTGAATAGACATGTTGGCAGATGGCCAACAAGTACATGAAAAAATGCTCAACATCATTTTTGATGTTTTGATGTTTCTCATCAGATTTGATGAGAAATCATTGATTTGATGCAAATCAAAACCTCAATGAGATATCACCACACACTTCTTAGAATGGTTATGATGAAAAAAAGAAGAAATAACAAGTGTTGGTGAGAATGTGGAGAAAAGGGAATTCTTGTATACCATTACTGGGAATGTAAATTGGGTGCAGCGACTATAGAAAACGGTGTGGAGGTTCCTCAAAAAATTAAAAATAGAACTACCACATCATCCAGCAATTCCACTTCTGGTTATTCATCCAAAGAAAATGAAAACATTAATTTGAAATATATATGTGGCCCTATGTTCATTGTAGCATTATTTTCAGTAGTTGTTTCAGTTGGAAACAACCTAAATGCTCACCAAAGGATGAATGGATAAAGACGATGTCACACACGCATGCACACACTACAATATTATTCAGCCATAAAAAAGAATGAAATCTTGTCATTTGTAACCCTACTGACGGACCTTGAGGGCATTATGCTAAGTGCAAGAAGTCAGACAGGGAAAGAAATACTGTATGATCTCATATGTGGAATCTAAACAACAACAACAAACCATGCTCATAGATACACAGAACATATTGGTGGTTGCCAGAGGTGGGGGTGGGAGAAATAGGTAAAGGGAGCCAAAAGTTACAAAGTTTCATTAGTAACATATATTAGTCATGGGGAAGAAATGTAAAGCATGGTGACTATTATTATTTTTTTTTTTTGAGAGAGAGATAGAGAGAGAAAGAATCCCAAGCAGGCTCTGCACAAACAGCGTGGAGCCTGATGTGGGGCCCGAACTTACAAATCTCAACATCATAACCTGAGCTGAATTCAAGAGTCTGACGCTTAACCAACTGAGCCACTCAGGCACCCCGGCATGGTGACTATTCTTAATAACACTGTATTGCATATATGAAAGTTGGTAAGAGAGTATATCTTAAATGTCCTTGTCACAAGAAAAAAAATCTTTTGTAAGTATGTATGGTGACGGATCTTAACTAAACTTATCGGGGTCATCATTTCACAATATATACAAATATTGCATCATTATGTTATACACTTGAAACTAATATACTGTTACACGTCAATTATACCTCAATAAAAGTTTTTCGAATTTTCTTTACTAGAAAAATATTGTGTCAAAAAAATAGCAAGCCCAGAAATAGGTGGAAGAAGGAAGAGAAAAAAAATTTTATGTTTAGTACCTTTAATGACACTCTCATGCTGTTTACCTGTGCTCTCATTGTGCACCGGACCTTGTCAAAGATAAACAAAGCCAGGCATTAGTTAAAACGTTATGGACCGATTTTAATCAGTAATAACTACTGCAATATGGAAAAGAGCCCAGCATGAACAGCATTCAACTTAGATTCTCTGGAAGGTGACTGCACAATTTAAAGGGAATGTGAGTACCTCGGGAGGGAGTGGGGGCGGTGGGCGGGAGCTCAGTGGAGACAGGGAAAGGAATCCCTAAAAGCAGAAAGGGGGTTGGTCCGTGTGACTAGGCCATTTGAGCTGGCTAACTCACGCTTATCCTTACCAAAGTCAGCTTCCTAGACTCTCACAAAGACCGGGAGGGCGCGGTCCTATCTTCAGGTGTTGGTTGGAACAGTAAATTCTTTTGACAGCCTGGACCTTTTCCACGAGGGAGGGGAACCTAATGGGGATGGAGGGATTGCCTTGAGGATGCTGCCTTGAGCTGTTAGAAACTATGCTGGTGTTTGCTCGGGTCTCTTAGTAGGGGCTGGGTGGGGACACAATCATTTGTACTTAAGAGTCTGCTTTCAAATTGTAATGTTTTCAAACTATGCATGTGATATGAAGAGTATCAACTATCTTTGGCTGAATATTTTTTTTTAGTGTCTTAAACCTGGTTCCTGGCAAACTAAAACTAGTTAACGCTTACTCCTTTCAGTTTCTGTATTTTGATTCTTTAAAATATCAACTTCAATATTGTATTGCTCTATGGTGCAGAAAATAAGCTACTTTAAATATATACTTATATACTTAAGACTTAACACATAGTATGTAATGTCTGATTCTGAATTAAGAAGGTTTTCTCTAAATTCAGCGGTGGAGAAAATTAGCTTCATAAAAATGATTTAGAACTAGATGGAAATGTTTTATTTCCGTGTTTCAAGAAAGAAAATTAATGAGTCTCTGGGATCATTAAACTCTAAATAAAAAGTTCCTCTGCCGAAACATTATTTTTTTTAAAAGAGTGAAAACATCTTTCGAGCCAATAATATGCTATGTAGGTTTGGAAAAAATGACTCATTTGGGGAGTGTGAATGTGACTAAAATATTTAGTGAGCTTCCTTCACTACCTAATATGGACCAGTTCAGACAAGCCTGCATGTTTGCTCAAGTAGATAAGCAGTAGGGAATCTAAACTGTAGCATTTGCAAAATCTCCTTTATTACTAAGTGGTTCCTATGGGATATCTTTCATTCGTTCATGCATTTATTCACTTCACAAAAATCTGAGAGTTGGATCCATCAAAGACAAGGCCTGCCAGCCTGGTGGGAAAGTTAGTCACATCAAGGACCCCACAGTTCAGTCCTGGAGTGAGTGGGGACAGCCAGACACAATCCATGCAGTCCGAAGAAATTTCAAGATAAGTGCTCTCTTAGCTTAGGTTTCTCCAGAACCCAACTCTGAAACAAGGGAAGGTATGTGATTTGGGAGTTGATTCCAGGAAAACACCACCCGGAAAGTGGGTATGTTATAATGTTGTGTCTCCCCTGGGATTCCTGGAAGTAAGTGCTGTGGGGACACTGCATGTGGTCCTGGAGTTGGGAAGTCCCCAGCTTATCCCATGGTGACGGCTGGGGACAGCAAATTGATAGGGTCCCAGCGGTGTGCTCCGTGGACTTTACATAGGTTTCTCACTCTAGGTGAGTACAAGACCCTCCGAATATTTCTTACATGTCCCTTGGTCTCCTCAGAGAAAAACGTCTTACCATTCCTAGCCACTTCGTCTTTCGGTACTATCCCTTCCAATTCTGGTTTAGAAGAAGATGAAAAGCTTGAAGACAGTCTTCAATGATCAGTTTTTGCCTCGAATTTTATTTAATCCAATGATTGCTCCGCCAGACATACGGGGATGCTGTCAGGAGCACAAAGGCAGCCTCTGCTTGGGACAGTTGGAGAAGACTTCTTAAAAGGTGAGGCTTAAAACGGATGAGGAGTTTGCAATGTAGGGACGGGAGTAAAGCCATTCCCAGGACAGGAAAGAATGCGTGCAAGGCTCCAGGGCGCCCTAGAAAGAAGAAAATGTGCTTTGTGCCTGGAGTGCTGGGTACAAAGGATGTTAGAAAAGAGGTCTCAGGTTGGACAGAGCCAGACAGCACACTGGAGGATTAGGAAGGACAGCTGCCAAAAACAAATGCTTTCCTCCAAACGTGCTAGTAACACTAAAGATTTCCATAACCCAAAGTCAAGTACAATGACATAATAGAAAGGAAGACAGAGCAAGTTGGGGGGAGTGGGGTAACATAGCCAATCCTTCATTTATCCATAATGGAAATAATAAATACTAACTAAGTAATAATAGAAATAACGAGCAACGAGGAAGAATTTAAAATGGCAACAAAATATGGGATGTACAAGTAAGACAATTAGATGTTACTAAACAGGCTAAAAATGATTGTATCTAGGAGTGGGGCCCAGAATGAGATTAAGAGGCAGTAAGTGGATGAAGAATCATTTGACTTCTAAAATATGGATATGAACATGTGTTAGGTCCATAAAAGTAAGGATAATTTTATTACAACTTCACAGTTCAGTACCTAAATGAATGTAGTTAATCAAGAAACATTATTTGCACGATCCTCTGTAAGATGTGTTCCATTGTTAGCGACTCTCCTGCCAAGAGAATCATTGAATGTTCTGACTGGGGAGCTCTGAAAAACTTTCTTACTTCCTATAAATTTATTAGAATTATGGTCAGTAAAGGCTTATTGCCTGTTAGTGTGTTAAAAGTTGGTTCCATTATCGGTTTAAATAATTTTCCATAAATGCAGTCACTTTGAAGATCAAAAGTCTGCGTTAAGATAACAAAAAAAAAATTTCATCATGTTCTCTCTAGAATTCAGAATCTCTTTAAAGCTGTGTTAAATATTAATAGAATTCAAATTTACGAGGTTGGACGCTGAAACTTTGAGGGAGAGAGGCCACTGGAGTATTTTCTTGCTTTTTGGTTTTTACACTGGGAAAACCCAAATGTGAAAGTGTTTTCTGCTAAACAATCATTGGCCAACATCCATTATGTAGAACTGGTTTTCTAACTGCGTAATTTTATTACGCATAGATGAATGATACTAACTCTTTCCCTAGATCCCCTCAAGAGAACCTTTGACTGTCAGGCGACCATCTACAACACCAGACAGGCTTAGCAGAAAGATAACATGAGCCTATGATTCCCTGCTTCAGTTTTGTCAAGAATGTGTCTTTTGACAAATGTGTGGGTGTGCGCCCATGCACGCGGGTCTTTCCTATAACAATAAAGACTGGGAAATAATTGGCGTTTTAAAGTCCTTGTAAAATGGTAGATGCAAACAAAAGACAACTTTTTCCTCCAAGTTCCTGTCAGTGGCATTGTGTCTGTCACTTACTGGACCTTGGCAACTTGATATGCAAAGTGTGTGTACATCCTGGGCTGTCATAAATAATAAATAGCCCGTCAATACATTGTTGCAGAGTGTTTATTGCCTTAGATTTAGATGACCACACTAATCACTTACAAAAGAGAATAGTTGCCTGACACTGTTTTTTTTTCCTGTGGTGTTGGTGGATTTCTATCAAAAAAACCTTGATGAACTTTGGTGCATATTTTTATAATGGCTGACCAGAGTTGGTTAAAGCCACATACTGTGGCCATGAGATAATGCAAAGCTAAGTGACCCATATAGAAACGAATTGAGTTCCATACTGTGGCATTGGCCTCATGTGCTAACTAAACACATGACTTAACCTCACTGAACAGCTAGGTCAAAAAACATAGATCATGTTACAAACTCTGGTAGATTAAGAACCCCAAGTGATACATTCTCCCACTACACCTGAATGTCATCATGAAGGGAAAAGAATGAACAAAAAGGATGAGATGAAGGGGTATATTTTGCAATAAAACTAACTGACAATTGAGGCAAGGAAGAGATTTATCAACAATTTCACATCATGAAAATGTGTGTTATAAGAGTTAAGTTTGTCAACTCCTTTTGAGGACTGTTTGTTGGGCAGCACTTTGAAATCCACTCCAGGAATATTGTGTAATAATTTTATAATGGGTACAAGTTACTCTTCACTTAATTTTTTAAATGTCAGCTATCCCTCCCAAAAGTAGACAATTCTTTTGACTCCATGTGATTTAGTAATATGACATCTGTCGTGGTTTTGAAAATTAACAAACTGCCTGATTTTCCTTAGTCCTGAAATTTGTAACCTTGCCACAAGGTGGCAGTAGGTCTATCTACTACTTCAAGTAATTAACTACCGTCCTTTCTTGAGATCCAAATTTCGACCAAGAATTTTGTACAACTTCTTGTTGGTATGTAAATCCAGTGTATAAGTCTACTAATGTTACCAAACATGACAGATACGGAGAGTACAAAAGGCATTTTTATGGTCATGTGCCCCAAGGAGATTTGTGTCTGTCTGTTCTCAGCTGTGCTGGGCCCCCAAGGATGGTCTGACACCAATAACTCTCCAAAGGCATTTCTGACGGGGACAAAGAATAATATAGAAGTCTTTCTGAAATGGGTATAATTTGGTACTCACCTTAATAATCATAAATTGATCATTCTGAGCAATAAATTACTTACTACATTCTATTCCTAGGTTTTTTGTCTTGACATCAACCCCCTCCAAGGACATGCATTATTCTGTGACTCCTCAGCCTGACCTGCATCCCAGAGATTTCCTCAGAGGGAAAATCTAGTCCATCACATTTGGCATAGTTACTCCTTCAAGAATTGTGGATTGAGGTAAAAATGTTCACTTGTGGAGGGGAGCAGAAAGATAGGGTAGGAAGGACTGTGCAGTAACAAAAATATAAATGTTATAGGGGCGCCTGGATGGCTCATTTGCTTGAGTGACTGACCCACGATTTTGGCTCAGGTCATGATCCTAGGGTCGTGGGATCAAGCCCCGAGTCAGGCTCTGCACTGAGTGTGCAGCCTGCTTAAGATTCCCTCTCTTGGGGCACCTGGGGGGCTCAAGTCGGTTAAGCGTCCGACTGCAGCTCAGGTCACGATCTCACAGTTCGTGAGTTCAAGCTTCGCGTCTGGCTCTGTGCTGACAGCTCAGAGCCCGGAGCCTGCTTCAGATTCTGTGCCTCCCTCTCTCTCTGCCCCTCCCCTGCTTATGCTCTGTCTCTCTCTCTCTCTCTCTCTGTCTCAAAAATAAATAAACATTAAAAAAAAAAAGATTCTCTTTCTCTCTTTCTCTCATCCTCTGACCTGCTCATGCTCTCTCCCTCTCAAAATAAATAAATAAATAAATAAATAAATAAATAAATAAATAAATAAATATTATAGTCCAATAAGAGTGGAAGCAAGCAATTGCTGATTTCTTCTGCATGCTAGATTGTGTGCTAAATGCTTACGGTGTGTTTCTATGTTGCCTTGCTGGGTAAGCCTCAGGCTCCTTACCTCTATGTGAGGATACTGTTACCTGCCTCCTGGGGACATTATATCAACGAGGTGGCTCATATAGACTCAGCGATAGACGCCAAGAGGTTGACTAACTTCATTCAAGTCACAATTCTAGTGAAAATGACAGAACTGGACTTTAAACACAGGCACACCCATTGCAAAGCCCGTGTGTTCCATTTTCTTGCAACACTGTCTTTGGTCTGTATTAAGAAAACACTTTTTGACTTGTTTTCATCATCAAAATATTACTTTTTCTTGATTCATCTGTTGTGTCCCTTTTAGTGAATTTTCTCCAATTAAGTGTTTCTTAACTTTTTGAGGTCACAAATCATTTGAACAGCTGATAGAAGTTCTGCACTATTTCCACCCCCAAAACAAATGTCAAGACAATCTTGCACATAACTTCAGGAAGGTTATATGCCCCCAAAATTCTTTCATGAAACCTGTTACTTAAATATCTTATTTTTAAAATCATTTTCCAGTGTTCAGTTGGTGCCTGTTACACTAAATGTGTGTATATACATTTTTATCACAATGTATATAGTGAATCCCTAACCCCAAGTATGGTTGTATTTATAGATGGAACCTCTAAGAAAGTAATGAAGGATAAATGAGGTCATAAGGGCAGGGGCCCAGATCTGATAGGATTAGTGTTTTTGTAAGAAGAGATACCAGAAAGCTTGACATGCTCTCTCCCTCTCTCGCTCTCTCTCTCTCTCTCTCTGCATGCAAGCACCAAGAGAAGGCCGTGTGAGGACATGAAGGCAGCCATCTGAACACCAGGTGGAAAATCCTCACCAAAAACCAAGTTGGCCAGAACATTCATATTAGACTTCTAAAATTGTGAGAAAATAAATTTTTGTTGTTGAAGCTACCCAGCCAGTTGGTATTTTGTTGTGAAAGCCCAAGGTAACTACAAGGGCACCCCCCATAAGAAGCGTATCAAACCTACAACTATTCAAAAACTTTCATGGATGTTCATGTTTACATCTTAAGTTTTAAATTTTAATTTTTTAATAAATGCTCACTTGTAGAAAATTGAAATATACAGAAAAACAAAACTAAATTAGCAATTAGTTTTTTCTTTCTACAGATTAAAGGTAACTACTATTAAAATTTTAGTATGCTTTCTAAAATACAGTTTTGATTATGATACATATATAATTCCATATACTTTTTAGTGAACACTAGACAGAAACATTTCTCCATTTGATTAAAATAGCTGAATTAAATTTCTTCAAACATAAACATTTCTAAATTTAGCTTATTTTTAATTTTTGACATAAATTTTTAAATATATTTGATGTTATGAGTCACAGTATGAGATCATTATGCTTTTTTAAGGCTTTTTTGATACATTCGGACAAATCACTTTTCTAAATAAGAAAATAAGTTATTTATTTTTATGAGCAATTTATGCATGTGAAATATATGTATGTATATGTGTGTGTATATATATGTGTGTGTGTATAAATATGTATTACATATATATATGCAGCTTTTGCTTTGCATGATTCCAATATGCATGAATTTCAGTTACCATGACCTAGTTAAATAATACCAGTTCAACACAATTCAAATTTTGGTTGCAATGGTTATATAGTAAAGCATTTATCCTGCCTAAAGAGAGGTCTGATCTTTGCCCCCAGCCCCTGGGAGATAACCTCTATGTTGCTGGAATTTCTACACTTGATCTTAGCCAAAAGGCCGAGAAGCGATATGTTGCTGGAGTTTCTAGAGCAATAGGAGTCTTTTGTCATTCATGGTGGACCCCTCAAACAACACTGACAGTTTATGCTAAAATGGTGATGAATGGTGGATGCATTGGACCACTTGGTATCAGCCCAGCCTCTGGGAAAGTGGTCAGGATTAGAGATTGAATTCAACCGTTGGGCAATCAATCAATCAATCAATCATGCCCATTTGTCTAAATCCCAATAAAAACTGTGGACACTGAACTTTAGGCAAGTTTCTCTGGTTGGCAATACTCCATGTGTCACATAATGATGCCAATAGGGTAACACATCCTGAGGTCAATGGAAGCTTTACATTTGGAATCTTTCCAAAGATGTTTGCTATATAATAATATATAATAATTAACCAGTTCTCTACAGATAAACATATGTATATATGTGGTTCTCAGAATAGTTTTGAAACATAGTAAAACTATGCATTTGTATGTGCTTTTCAGTTTTCAAAGTGTCCTTACGTTCATTTCATTTATTGCTCAAAATACTTCTGAGGCTTAGCTGCTTCTGATGGCAAATCATCATTCTTTTATCATAGATGATTCTGAAAATTCTAGATAGACCAACAGACAAATAAATCAACAGAGTGCTCACCGAATCATGGAGTCTTTCCCTGGGAAACGATCCTACAGACCATGCCATTGACAGTTCATTTTAAGCCTGAAAGATAAAGAAAGTTATCCCACATCAAATATTCTTCCACAACACCAAGCTACTATTCACATATCTGTAGAATAGGTTTTTAAAGTAAAATGACCTAAAGAAAAGACTATTTTCCTCCTGACACCCATTATAAAAGTGAAAACCCATTCCAATGGAGAGTTATTCTCAACCACAATGGCGGTGAAGAGACCTAGGGATTTTGGCTGTGCGCGCTAGCTCTACATCATAGGTAGTTACACAAACAGGGGAGTTTGGTGAGTAAAATCATCGGTTTGGGGCAGAGCTGGACCCAGGTTTCCCTCTTAGTCATCTGCTTACCAATTGGTTCCTTAGCTGGTTATCTGACCACTCAGCCCCACTTTCTTCATCTACATAATGGGGTGTATAAAAGTAGCAATTATCTTAAGAGGATGTTGAGAGGACTAAAATGAAATCATCTCCATAAAGTATCTGACACAGTGCCAATGATATAGCAAGAGCTCAGTAAATGTTAGTTATATATGTTGGCCCCAAATGTTTTCCTAACTTCAGGATCTCTGAAACCTTTCACTCGAACTCAAATTACAGAGTTTCCACATAAGCCATTCTACGTTTTTGCTTCTTCTGGAAAATGACCCTCTTCCTTTGAGTACTCACAAAATTTGGTCAAATCGATTAGTGCCAGATTTAAAGCTATAGGGTTCTCAACACCTAATGAGCATAAGTATAAGCTGAGAAATGTAGATATTAATGCAGATACTTGGGGCCCCCTATACAGAGATTACAATTCAATTTGTTTGAGGTACAGCCTAAATATCATTATATATCATTATTTTTTACAGTTTTTTAGGTGATTCTAATGTATAGGCAGAAGTATGAAACCAATACTCTAATTTATTACAAGTTCTATAATTTAAATTTTAAATCTAAGCCTTTATAGTTAAAATCTGACCTTTGCATAGGGAAATAAAATGCAGTCAACAGAAACTATCCCTAAGGGAACTCTGATGTTGGACTTATAATTAAAACTTTTTTTTCTAGGGGTGCGTGGGTGGCTTAGTTGACTTCTGCTTAGTTGACTTAGTTGACTCATGACTCACAGTTCATGAATTCAAGCCCCACGTCAGGCTCTGTACTGACAGCTCAGAGCCTGGGGCCTGCTTCAGATTCTGTGTCTCCCTCTTTCTCTGCTCTTCCCCTGCTTGCTCTCTGACTCTCTCTCTCTCTCTCTCTCAAACATAAATAAACATTAAAAAAATTTAAAAAACAAAACCCTTTTTTTAGTTTATTTATTTTCAGAATGGGGGGAGGGGCAGAAAGAGACAGGTAGGGAGAATCCCAAGCAGCCTCCATTCTGCCAGTGGCAGATCCCAATGCAGGGCTTGAACTCATGAACTGTGAGATCATGACCTGAGCTGAAACCAAGAGTTGGGCGCTTAACTGACTGAGCCACCTAGGCACCCCATTACTAAAAGATTTTAAATCAAGCCCAATAGATATGTCAAAGAACTAAAGGATACAATTTTGAAAGAAACAGTTCATGACAGTGTTGCCCTACCAAATGGAGACTACCAGTAGAGAGAAATTGCAAAGAAAGGACCAAATAGAAATTCTGGAGTTGAAGAGTGTAACTTAAATGAAAAAAAACAAAACAAAACACAACACTAGACTTAACAGCAGATCTCAATGGCAGAAGAAAGACTCAGAAAAGTTGAAGATAACTGTCTAAGGAAGACAAAAAAAAAAAAAAACTAAAGAAAAATGAAAAGCACCTCAGAGATCTGTGAACACCTGAAAACATGGTAACTTATACATAATGGAGTTCCTGAAGGAGAAGGGGAAGTGAAAGAGGCAAAAGGAACACTTGAAGGAAAAAACAGGCTGAAAACTTTCCAAATTCATAAAAACATCAATTATTTAAGAATTTCTGCCAACCCCAAATAGGATGGACTCAAAGATATTTTCACCTCAAAACATCAGAGCCAAACTGTCAAAAACAAAGACAGAAAGAGAATCCTGGAAACAGCAAGTGAAAAGAGATTCATTCTGTACAAGGGATCCTCAACAAGATTTATGGCTGACTTCTGATCAGAAGCTATGGAAGCCAGAGAGCAGTGGGATGACACATTCACAGTGCTGAAAGAAAACCGTCAAGAATTCTGTGTACAGCAAGATGATTCTTCAAGGTGTAGGAGAAATTAAGATATTCCCAGGCAAAGAAAAACAGCGAATTTATCTCTAGCAATTCCTGCACTACAAGAGATACTAAAGGGAGTCCTTCAGGTTGAAATGAAAGACATCAGCCAGTAACTCAAATCCATGCATATAAAGAAAGAGCACGAGTGCTGACCACAAAGGGGAACGTGACGGGCAATGTACGTGTATTTTTGCATGCAATTCTTTCCTACTTCTATCGGCCCTAAAACATATTTACGGGGAGCCCGGGGGGGCGGGGTTCAGTTAAGTGTCCTACTCTTGATTTCAGCTCAGGTCATGATCTCACATTTCGTGACATCAGGCCCCACATCAGGTTCTGCGCTGAGCGTGGAGCTTGCTTAGGATTCTCTCTCTCCCACTCTCTCTGTCCCTCAAAATAAATAACCGCTCTCCCGCTCGCTCTCTCTCTCTCGAAATAAATAAACTAAAAACATTTATATTTCCATAAAGCAATAATTTTCAAATGTATTAATGGGCTTATAATGCATATATTTATAATTTCAATGTCGATGATTACACAGAGGAGGGGAGAGAAAAGAGTGCTATACCGGGGCAAAGTTTTCACATAGTATTGAAAGTAATATTTTTAAATTGAGGACACTAATTGTAATTTCTAGGGCAACCACTAAGAAAATAACTTCTAAAAACGCAGTAAGAGAAATAAGTGATTTAAAATGGTACAACAGGAAATACCTGCTTACTCTAAAAGAAGGTACTAGTGGACGAATAAGGGGAAAGAGATGTGACACATAAAGAAAACATACAGAAAATGGCAAAAAGAAATCTTACCTTTCAGTAATTATGTTAACTGAAAATTGATTCACCACTCCAATTAAAAGGCAAAGATTGGCAAAATAGATTTAAAAAGCATTATTCAGCTATAAGCTGTTTGCAAAACACACAATTTAGTTTCAAAGAGACAAACTGGTTGAAAGTAAAGTTTAGGAAAAATATAGTGTGAGAACAGTAATCAAAAGAAATGTTGGGTGGCTCCGTCGGTTGGGCGGCCGACTTTGGCTCAGGTCATGATCTCACGGTCCATGAGTTCGAGCCCCGCGTCGGGCTCTGTGCTGACCACTCAGAGCCTGGAGCCTGTTTCCGATTCTGTGTCTCCCTCTCTCTGACCCTCCCCTGTTCATGCTCTGTCTCTCTCTGTCTCAAAAAAAAATAAACGTTAAAAAAAATTTAAAAAAAAAAGAAAGAAATATTGGGTGGCTATAGTAATACCACAGAAAATGGACTTAAGGCAAAAACTGTTACTAGAGATACAGGATGTTTTGTAATGATAAAAGGATAGACTATTCGGGAAGACCTATAACTGCAGATAAGAAAGTAAAATAATAATGAATAGGTAATTTCATAGAGACAGAAGAGTTGCCAGAAGCTGAGAGGAAATCATGGGCATGTGGTATCGTTTTGTGGTTATAAAATATGTAAAATTAGAATATACTATGAATAAACTGCGCGAATATACTAAAAAATACTGAATCGCACACTTCAAAAGGGGGAACTCCGTGATACGTGAATTATGTCACAATAAACTTGTTATAAAAACCAAAAAGCAAAGGCGTCTAACATGTTGCTGTAGTCCCATTGTTCTCTGTTCAGTAACTTAGGGAGCTTGGCATAGCAGAACTACAGTGCCAGCTTCACTGTCCTCAGTGACTCTGTCCTTAAACCCCTGTAGAGATAAAGTGAGCTCCATTCACCTTTGCTAAATAATAGCTAATGGGCTAAAGAGTTGTCACATGTTTCAGCTGTTGACCAGGCGTGGGAAAGCGAAACACGTAATTCTTAGGACCTTCCGTGGAGAAAAACATACTGAAGCAGTGATTGAAAGACCAACTGTTTGCATGATATTACCTTGTAGCCTCCCTAAGTCACCTCTGACTGAGCAATTGGTCTACTTCCCAGTTATTTACTTGGGAGAAGAGGAGACTGAGGATCCACTGTGATTCTTCGATATTGCCAGACCGACCATTTCTAGTGGACGCTGTTCATGGCAGAAATCGAATCAACGGCGTATTTTCAACCATGTGGCGAATAACCAGATGCAAAATACGACCCTATAAAAGGCATCACCTAAATGAAGCAGCATACTTGGAACTTACTTATCTTAATGAAAACTACCCTCTTGTGTATTTCTAAATTTCTTGAGACAGGTGGGAGTGTAGAACCCCTGGGTAAGAATATACATATCTACATATATGCTATATGTATGGGAGGCTCCCTTATGAAATGTGACCTTACTTACATTTCTAAATGCCTTCACCTGATTAATGCCAAAGTTGTTTAACTTTCATGTCATAGTACCTTGGCAGAGGTGAATTCATACTCAGAAAAAGCTCATGTGATACTTCTGTGATATGGAAATATCTTCCTTGTTATAGTAAGCATCGGCTGCATACTAAAGCCCGCTCAGCAGCTGGGATGATGTAGGGAGAACCATTCTGGTGTCTATAAGTTGTCCATGAAAATTGAGAGTCTGTGTGTCTTCAAGGTTTCTATTTTTTAGGAGCACTAAACACTCACTGGAATTTTATTTTTTTTAATGTGTATTTATTTTTAAGAGAGAGACAGAGGCTGAGTGGGAAAGGGGCAGAGAGAGAGGGAGACACAGAACCCAAAGCAGGCTCCAGGCTCTGAGCTGTCAGCACAGAGCCCAACACGGGGCTCAAACCCACGAACCAACTGTGAGATCATGACCTGAGCAGAAGTCGGATGGGGAACCGACTGGGCCACCCAGGCACCCCTAGAATTTTAAATAATAGAGGAACCAACCGACACAGTGGAAACAACGGTTGTATATTCCCTGATAATTTCATACTGGGATCGTTTTACATTGCTGCAGCACGTACAATAAAGCAATGGCTGATCAAAGTTTGTATATGAGGCGCCGCGTGTCGGGAAGTACAATCCCCTTGCGACAGCTTTATCAACATTCAATCTGCAGTGCGGCTATGACTGCAAAGAGCAATACTTAGGCAGCTCTCCCCTCCCAGCTTCCTGCACACGTTGCCCAAATGCACACGCTGGTGAGCTCACCAGATCACCTTATCTGAACCCTCCCCCTCTCTAACTCCTTCCTATGCTTTACTTTTTCTTCCCAGAATTAGCCCCATCTAAAACTGTTATTAACATTTTTCTTACTTGCATGTTCCTTTCCTCCTCCCCTATTAAACTCCGCATGCAGAGATTTTTCTTGTTCATGACCTCCAGCACAAGAACAGCACCTGCACATTGTAAGCACCCAGCAATGTATGTGCTGGATGAATAAATAAACGTTCATTTCAGGCTCTGAATGCACAACGGTGTAAACTTTCCCAGCTCCCTAGTTTTGCATAAACGTGAAAGTCAATGAATTTTTAGTCTTCCATCAGTCAGGAATTTGGGCTCTGTTGCAGGCAAACCTGTGTCCTCCCTTGGGACTCGCTGGTGAAAACCTCTTGACTCTAGAGGATCATGGTTGTCGGGTTCAGCTATCCCGAAGCCTGGGTGTGTGACCCGGACCTTAGGAAGTCTTGGGTTCTAAGAGAAGATTTAATGCAAGTTCATGTCTCCAAGCTCAGAGTGAACCAGAAAAATACAGAGGCGTAATTGGTGGCAGTTAACATTTGGTGAAGAGAGTGATAGATTATATCTAAATGTTTGTGTTATTTTAAACCTCTCTCCTAATTGCATGTTATGTTCATTCCTAGTGGTGAGTGACACTTGCTTGGTAAAATCCCATCTGCTTTCTTCTGCCTTCCGGAGCAGCTGTGTGTTGCTAGAGGAAATTACAAACCAAGCTGAATGGTTTCACTTTAAATTCATGACCACAAAACCAAAATGGGCCCTTATCATGGCGCAGGACTCCCACCATGTTTCTTTAGTAAGATAATACTCCTCTACACCCCTCGGCAACGGTTTCAAACTTTTTTCTCTTTTTTAAATCTCCTCCCCATACATGTTTCACTGAGACTCTGGAAGCCATAAATTAGACACACTGTGCCTGCCCCATCTTTTTCCCCTTCTGTTACAGGAGAGAAAAAAAAAAAATATCTTTCCTTGTTAGGGGCTGAATTATGTGCCCCTCCAAAGTTCACATATTAAAGCCCTAACCCCCATTACCTCGGAATGTGACTGCTATAAAATCAATGCTTGTATACCCTCCTCTGCATGTAAGAGGACAGAGCCCCATAAATGGGATTAGTGCCCTTAGAAAAGAGGTTCAAGTGAGCTCCCTTGCCCCTTTTGCCTGTGAGGACACAGTGGAAAGTGGGCCATCCGTGAACCAGGGAATAGGCTCTTACCAGACACAGACTCTGCCAGCACCTTGATCTTGGATTTTGAGCCTCCAGAACTACAGGCATGTTGTTTAAGCCACCTGGTCTATGGGACTTATTTCTTCAGATGAGTAGGTTTTATTTCCATGAAGATTATGAGTTGCACTTATTATAGTCCCGACAGCTTCTGGATCATTCCTATTCAGTGTATACTTGCTGTTCTGAATTGTGAATGTGGGATCAGAAGTTCTGGTAGAGCTGAGATTACTTTTACTTCTGGTACATTAAATGGGTAAACCATCCCATTTGTTGGAAGTATGAGCTTTACTCCCTAGGGAAGGGATAAGAAAGTCACAGGTAGTGCATTTGTCCAAGTCAGATTCAGTTTTTTCCTGGATTCCCATCCCACTGGGCTGGGAGCAGGTTCAACCAGGGACCTAGCAGGGAGTTTCTTCCCCTCCCCTCAGGGTTGAAGGAAAGTGTTTGGCTTCCTATGCCTTCCAGAACACTGGCCACCGCTAACATTTTCACTGTCCAAATCTGAAAATATGGAGCTCAAAAAACCTTGAGCTGAATTTGAAGACAGAGGTCTTTAGCAAAGCAAGCCCCCAGGATTTAAGTCTCCCAGGGATACCACACTGCTGTTTCCCTCTGAGATGACCCCCCTTCCATGGAGTCTTATACAGAAACCTCCTTGGCCCTCTGTTTCCCCCAGATCCCCTATCAGTAACATCTGCTTTGGTTCTCCTTCCGTTTTCAGTAGGCCTAGGTAGAATCTACTCGATTTTCCTTTAGGAGCCTACTTTAAAAATAAAGAAAACCTGTGACTTGGCCGAGCTTTTTTAATAAATGAGACTGAGGGAAGACAAAGTTCTAGGTATAGATGAAAGCAGAAAAGATATACGATTTTATCTGCTTAATCCAATAGGAATGTATTCAGTGCCCATTCTTTGCCAAGCACAGTTCTAGACATCAGTTGCAGCAGTTAGCCAAACAACATTCCTGCCAGCGTGAGGCTTACGTTTCATAGAGAAGACAACATATAAGAACATTCATTTATTCACTTATTCAATCAATGGTAGGTGGTTTGAAGAAAAGTAATGGGAAACAAATGAAGAAACAGCAATGAAAGTAAAACATAGATTGTAATGTCAGGAAAGTCTGAAGAGGTTGTCACATGAAGACCTGAACAAAACTATGGAAGAAGGACATGTAAATACAGAGAAGATAAAAATCATTCCGGGACAATGGAGAAGGGAAGCCTCAAGGTTCTCATCTTGGCTTGCTCAAAGACCAGCAAGGGAGCCAGCGTGGCTCAAGGGAGAATCTGCGAGGCAAAGAGACTGGAACTTCACTCAGGTTCCCAGCAGGGAAAGATCTGTAGGTCAGAGGTGGAACTCTCAATGTGCTCTAAGTGCGATGGAAGCCTTGGGGAGCATTCGTTTAATTGCTGCTTTGGGTGTTTGTATGCAGATATCACTAAAGCTGGCCAAGAACAGAAGTGTCTTTTGCAAAATCTTAGTCATTCCACAGTGTAGCTAGGGCTGGTGGGGGGGGGGGTGGTGGCAGCGGTGGCAAGGAGGTGATGTTCATTGCACAGCGTGGATCCATTTTCATCCTTTTGTTGGACAATTAGTACACCCTTCAAATCAAGAAGGGAGCATTTTTCCTGACAAAATTTCTTGAAGTCTCCTATTAAAAACTTCCCTCCTTTTGGGATGAGCACTGGGTATTGTATGGAAACCAATTTGACAATAAATTTCATATATTGAAAAAAAAACAAAAACAAAAACTTCCCTCCCCTATTTTATCCTTATTTTTTTTTTTGGTCGTGGTGCATCTGAAACACCTATTACTTTGACGTTGGACCTCCCATAATTATCTCCTAATTTTCATATATTTCCCTCTTATTTTGCTTCTCTCTTTTTTCGTTGAGAGATCACTGACATGTAACATTGTATTAGCTTCAAGTGTACGAAATAGTGATCTGATATATGCATACGTTGTGAAATGATCACCACAATAAGTTAACACCCATCACCTCAGGCACATAATGGTAATTTTTTGTTCTTGTGATGAGTACTTTTACGATCTGCTGCCTTAGCAACTAAACTATACGATTCAGTATTGTGAACTATAGTCACCACGCTGTACGTTACATCCCCTGGATTATTTATCTCTTAACTGGAAGTTTGTACCTTTGGACCCTCTTCCGCGCCCCTCACCCCCACCTCCATCTCCAGCAACCACCAAGTTGTTCTCTGTATCTACAAATGCAGCTTTTTGTTTTGGTGTGTGTGTGTGTGTGTGCGCGTGCGTGTGCATGTGTGTGTGCGTGCGTGTGTGCGTGCGTGTGTGTGCGTGTGTGTGTGTGTGTGCATGTGTGTGTTTTCAGGTTCCACATACAAGTGAGATCTATGGTATTTTTCTTACAGCGGCTCAAATGGTCTACAACAGTAACTATATTTGAACATGGGGTCTTTATAGAGATAATTAAGTTAAAATGAGTTCAGTACAGTGGCCCCTAACCCAGGATGACTGGTGTCCTCATAGGAAGAGGACCTTGCATACACAGAGACATGCGTACACAGAGGAAGACCACATGAACACACAAAGAGAAGACAGGTGAAGGAAAGGGTCCTTCTCCCATAATCCTCAGAAGGAACCAAACCTGCTGACAGCTTGATCTCAACTTCCAGCCTCCAGAACTGAGAAAATGGTTTTCTGTTGTTTAAGCCGCCCGGTCTGTGGCGTCTTGTCAGGGCAGCTCTAGGACACTAATGCGTTCCTTCCATCATAATACGTACCAGAAGTCAATCTCTTCAACCGTGGTTTGGTGCTCATGCCTCTCTGTGTTCTCTTGCCACTGCTTTCTGTTGTCCACTCTCCCTTGAATCACCAATCGTATGTCTTAAGTACCAACTACAGAAAATGCCTCTTCAATTTTATCATTTCAGCCCAGAACGCTCAAGTCCAGACTCCTTTGTTTGACTGCCTGACTTTTCCATCGAAATATCTTTGCAAATACTTCAACGCAATCTTTTCAAAATAGAAAATTCTTTTCTTCTACACATAACTCGTATTCCCCAATTTTTCCCACCAGCTTCTTGAGCCCTTAAATCAGAGCCCTTGTGATCACTCTTGACTGCTGACTGTCTTTGCCTATCATATCCTTCCATACCTATCAGTACATTCCATCACTGGCAGACTCTTCGCCTAAAAGATATGTGCCATAACATTCCCCTCTCTCTCTCTCCACTACCATTCACTAGTTTAGGTCACTCGTGCCTCTCACCATAAGGTTTATCACACCAAGAACTTACTAACCGGTCTCTACCCCACCCCAGCCAGTTTTCTACACAGAACCCAGAATGGAATTTTTAGTACTTAAATCGGACCATGTTGTTTCCCTCCTCAGAGTCCTGATGTTCCTTCCCCAAGCACATAAATTTAAATCTCGGGACCCAAGGTCCTGCAGATGTGGCCAGTGCCCACCTGCATGACCTCTTCCCTTTGACGCTGTGTTTGTGCTCTACCCCAGACAGCCTCCTTCATCCCATTCAGGACCCTTGCACAAGTTTTTCCTTATATTCCATACGCCCTCTTACCCCCCATTCCACATATAGCCAGCTCTTTTTCATCACACAGGGCTGGGTTTATATGCTGCCTCCTAAGAGAGGGCTTTCTTGGCTATCTTCCATAGCATGTTCCCCTCCCATATTTCTTCTCAGTAGCCTGGGTTGATTTTCATTTATAGCAAGACAAATTTTAGTAAATTTTTGTATGTCTTTTTTTTTCTCCAACTCTTCCACCTGACTACCAGCTATGCCAGGGCAGGGACCATATCTGTCCGGTTTATCATTTTATCCCCAGCATCTACCACAGAACCTGATGAATAGCAGGTGATCAATAAACAGTAGGTAACAAAGAATACATATTATAGAAAATGCATAAACCCTTGTTCTCCAAGCTTGTAGTTATCCATACCTATTTTTTTAAAAACTAGGCTTTCAGCCACTGATCCTTGAAGCTTCAAATCTATAAAATGATAACATACATCACATGTTCCACACAGCAAGCAGATCATTTACTATTTCCTGGCTACCAGCAGGAGGAGTCACAATGTACTAGGTTAAGACAAAGGGCCAGAAGTGGCAAGAAACCTCCACGAACTTGTTCTTCAAGAATAATCAGTGCCTGGGTTGCATGAGATTAGTGTCCCCTATTATAATATCATAAGTTGCATGAAAAAAGAGGTTACTCCAGTGTCTTGGTCCCAAAATTATGAAAATGTGATTCGTTTATTACAAAGAGGTGGACAAATCTTAGACAAGTCAGTTGACGTTGCTTTTTATTTGATGTCCTGCCTAATGAGATGAAGGACAAAGTTTAGCTTTGCAATCAAAGCAAATTTCAGATTTGCAAGAAACACCTGGTTTAGCCCAGATCTTCTAGAAAGCAGAGCCGGAAAAAAGGATTAAGTTCCTAAAGCTTATTTGAGAGGTGCAAGCCCAAAACAGTGAGGTGAGGAAAAATGCAAAGCCAGGCAAAGAAATGTATGAGACACCGCGCGTATATGACACATGACAATACTTCACATCAGCTGGAAAACAACCAGCCTGTCCACGTGCAGGGCTCTGGGCTGTCCCCACTAGGGGGGAGGAAGGGTGAGTATATTTGCTCAGCTCCCTCCTGTGTACCATTTCTCATCATTCAAGGTTTGCTCTGCAGGCGGCTCATTCCCACACCCTGGCTCTTGTCCTCTGGGCAGGTGGGAGCCAATTCCCACATTACCTGGTATTCATGCAGGTCTGAAAGTGGAAAGGCAACTCGGCATGGGTGAGGCACCAAGTGAGAGGAGAGGGAGTCAGAGAATCTGAGCTAGGACGAGCCTGCCTGTAATCAACAACTTTCTCTTTAACTTCCTCCAGAAGATATCATCCAGGGGTGCCTGGGTAGCTTAGTCCATTGAGCACCCAATTCTTGGTTTCAGCTCAGGTTATGATCTCACCGTTCGCGGGATCGAGCCCACGTCAGGCTCCAGACTAACATCAAGGATCCTGCTTGGGATTCTCTCTCTCCCTCTCTCCTGGCTCCTCCCCCACCCTCAAAATAAATAAACTTTAAGAAAGAAAGTTTAAGGGGTGCCTGGGTAGCTCAGTCGGTTAAGCGTCCGACTTCGGCTCAGGTCATGATCTCACAGTCTGTGAGTTCGAGCCCCGCATCGGGCTCTGTGCTGACAGCTGGGAGCCTGGAGCCTGCTTCCGATTCTGTGTCTCGCTCTCTCTCTCTCTGTCCCTCCCCTTGCTTGCGCTCTACTTCTCTCTCTCTCAAAAAGAAATAAATGTTAAAAAATTTTTTTTAATTAAAAAGAAAGAAGCCATCATCCAAACTAAGATTTAGCACCTCCAGAATTAGTTACCTTCTTTTGTTAGGAAGTTTTAACTTTTCTTGAGCTAAAATCTGAGTCCTAACGGTCATGCTCTTACTGCTTCCACCTATGCTCCCTTCACTAAGCGCAGGCAGGAGACCAAGCACATTACTGACATCATCTCATGCATTCCTTACACAAACCCTGTGAAGTTAGTACGGTTGTCCTTAGAACAGAGATGAGGGTAATGAAGTTTAAATCAGTTTTTAATGTTTATTTTTGAGAGAGAGACAGAGAGAGAGAGAGAGAGAGAGACAGAGAGACAGAGAGAGAGAGAGAGAGAGAGAGAGAGAAAGCAGAAGAGGGGCAGGGAGCGAGGGAGACACAGAATCCGAAGCAGCTCCAGGCTCCGAGCTGTCAGCACAGAGCCTGACGCGGGGCTGGAACCCACGTACCATGGGATCATGACCTGAGCTGAAGTCAGATGCTCAACCGACAGAGCCACCCAGGCGACCCGAGGGTAATGAAGTTTAAATACATCAACTAGCAGAGACAAGTTTCCACAACTATCCAGGGATGAGCTGGCACATGAATCTGAGCTACCTGACTGAGCTCAGACTGAACCGCTGTGTAGACTGTCCCCTTTCACAGCCCTATTGCTCAGGATTCCTTCCCTGGATGACACAGAAGCTTATCATCTCGTCAAAATACAACCCCCTTCAATATTAGAGGTGGCTTCCACCTAAGGCCCAAGCTCTCTCCACAGCCATTCTTTATTTTTCATGATCGCCTTGGTCAAACTATGTTGGTCCTTTAAAGGTTCTTGGAGATCATCTCTTTATACAGCCATTTCCTGCCTTTAGGTACAAATGAGGAGAAAAGAAAGAGTCTTCCTCTGTTTTCTATTTTAATTTGGTCTTTCTGCGATTAATACACCACACACACACACACACACACACACACGCACACACACACACACCACCCCTTAAATCTTTTTCCGATGGCATCTAATACTAGAACCCAATATGGAAGAATTTACAGCTGCACTTCACAGCTTGTTTTTTTTTTTTTTGTTTTTTTTTTTTAATTTTTTTTTTTTTTTAACATTTATTTGTTTTTGAGACAGAGAGAGACAGAGCATGAACGGGGGAGGGTCAGAGAGAGAGGGAGACCCAGAATCTGAAACAGGCTCCAGGCTCTGAGCCATCAGCACAGAGCCTGACGCGGGGCTTGAACTCACGAACCGTGAGATCATGACCTGAGCTGAAGTCGGACACTTAACCGAATGAGCCACCCAGGCGCCCCCACAGCTTGTTTTTTTACAGCATTTAGAAGTGTTTTTGTTTTCTAGCAGAATTATTAAGTGTTACTATATTAAATTCATTTACAATGCTTCTGTTTTGTTTCCAGAAAATTCTGATCTCTCAAGGGTTGGGTAAAACTAATTGCCAAACCCCAGGAAGAGAAAATTAATGTTAGAATAATATTTTCTGTTCTGTTTTTTTATTTGAAAAGTTAGAACTTCTCGGGGTCCCAATCGTCATGGATTAAATCTCTGATAGATACAGCGTATTAAGTCATTTAAGGTAAAATTTACATTTTAGAATGGAGAAGTACAGGAAATAGGGTACAGAGCTATGCAAACTCTGCTTTGAATCCCAGCCCTGTAACTTTTACTAGACGAGTGCTGTCAGGAAAACCACTCCAATTATCTAACCTTGCTTTTGGCAAATTGAGGATAATGGTTTCTATCTGACAGGATTTGGGGGAAGACGAACATGAGATAACAACAGTTCTTGACTCAACTTTAATAGTCAGTAAACGGACTCGTATTCTTCATGATGGCTATTGTTACATACCTTCATAACCTAAAAGTAAGCAAGCTTTGTTGTCCTCAATATTACCCATTGTGAATGTTTTCATATCAAAGACATCAGATTCAACAATCAACACAGATTTTTTAGGCAAATTAATGCAAAATACTTCTATATAGCTGCCTCTTCAAAGATGTCCCCTGCGAAATACCAACACCCCGCATATACTGTTAGGTGTTCCATGAGAAAAGTTCCAAAATTAATACATGTGGGAAACAACATGATATTCCCTCTTGAAAGTTCACATGCATAATAGCATACTAAAGGCTCAGAGATTCCTTATGGGAAACAACCTATTAAATTTGTGCTAACCCAACGTATTTTGGAAATTACTTGGCCAGGAAGTACATATCTTTTTTCATAGAACATCTAGTACTGTCTCTCTCGACGCTGGTGTCACACGGGACCGAGCTTGGGAACACTTCATGGGAACATGTGGAGTAGCAATACCCACAAGGGAGGATCCGTGGAAGCGTCGTGTGGAAATAATCGTTTGGAGCGTGCTTCCCTGATGCTAAGGAACTCTGAGTCACGACGTAATTACATGGCACTAGCACAGTTGCCTTACTCCAAGCAGTCATTTTCATGCAGATGACTGGTGCGAAATAAAACGGCACATTATGCACAAGGCAAAGAAGTGCACACCGCTATTGGCTCGGGCACTGTGAAAGCAGTCTGCTCGCTTTGGTGGTGCCCGGACGAATTTCGCTATGGTTTGTTTTTCAAAATATCGGTTTAATTTGCGAGTCTATATTTCGAACACTGGCTTGCCTTTTCAAAGCGAGCAGGCATAGCAGGACACTGCAGGAATTTTGTGAAGGCACTTCCTGCTTCCTAGCCGAGCAGTGAAGGTGCGCAGGCAAAGGCAGGGACGCGGAGCCGCGGACTTGGCAGAGGGACACGCTTTGGTGCTTACGAGCTGCTATGCCCTCTGGAAATCGGTTTCCCATTTGTGAGTCTGGAACACGATAACCTATGCAGTAGCATTTTCCATAGTGATAAGTTCTGTGTACATACAAGGTATTGGTATCAAAGTCCATACTGCTAAAAGATGGCGAAGAAAGGTCTACACGTGTGTATGAGTGAGAAGTAACAATCGTGACTACAAATTTGAGGGGATTCCTATTCCTCTTTGCTCACATTTCTAAGTGGGGATTTCTGCTCCATTCCCCCAAATCTCAGATCTATATCCGAGGACCAATTTCAGCCTTTACACGGCTCTCCACATAAAAACTGACTTATCTGAGCAGAGAGAAGTTGGCGTCTGACATCCATCAGTCCCCTGCCATCTACTTGTTATGATGTTCACTGGGACCTTGGCACCCAGCTCCTTGCCCTCTGCCCGTGGCTTCCTGCTTTTCTTTTCTCCCAAGTGGCCTCCGGGGGCAGGATGGGACCCCAGGGGATAGGGGAAAGTGAAAGGAGCCTGCAGGGTGGGGTGGAGAATTTCAATTCAGAGATGACATTACTAGCAACCCTATTTTCTTAGGGTAGAAGGTGTGTAACTGGTTCTTCAGAGAGGAATCCAGTGACAAAGAGCGTTACTTATAAAAACCACATATCAAGTCTGTAACAAAAAAGACAGACCATATCTAGTGTTGAGGATGTCGAGAATACGGACCCCTTATATGCTGCTGTGGGAAGGTAAAATGGTGCAGTTGCTTTGTAGCTTTGGAAAAGAGTTTGGCAATTTCTAAACATGTTAAAAATGAACTTACTATGTAACCCAAAAATTCCACCACTGGAAATTCGCCCAGGAAAAATACAAGCATGCATCCACACAAAGACATGTATATAAAACTTCCTAGCATCCTTATCCATAACAGACCAAAATTGGAGACAATCCAAATGTCATGAAGAGATAAATGCATCAGGGCCCTCTGGCTGATGCAGCCAGAGAGTGTGCAACCTTGATCTTGGGGTTGAGTCCGAGCCAATGTTACGTGTAGAGATTAGTAAAAAAATTAAAGAAAAAAGAGATAAATGCATTCAAAGTGTTGTGTATTCATAGATGGAACACTATTTAGCTAACAAGCAATGAAGTACTGAGATGTGCTAAAACATGGATAAATCTCAAAAGTATTCTGCCAAATGAAAGAAACCGGATGAGAAAGGCCACATATTATGTGATCCCGTTGATATCAAATGGTCCGAACACACAAATTCATGAAATTGGAAAGCATATCTGTGGTTGCCTAAGGCTAGAGAAGGAGTGGGGATTAACTGAAAATATGCACCACGGAGTGTTTTGGAGGGATGGGAATGTTCTAAAGTCAGATATTGGTGATAATTGCACAACTCTCTATATTTTCTAAAAATCACTGACTTGTACTTATAATGGGTGAGTTTTATAAAACTCAGGCTGTTATGAACGAGCAAAGCCACATAATACGTAATAGTTTAAAAACTGGTGTGCTTAACGTAACTACTGAAATACAGGTATTTTATTTGAACATGTGCTTCCCTGGCACCTCCACCTTCTGCCCCGAGCCAGCTGTGGGTACTGCACTCCACGATCACGCTGCCCCAGTGTCTCTGGAGCCTACAATGTTGGGTCCCAAAGGGGAACTGGGCCTGCCAGTGGAGGCGGGCACGGAAGGCAAGGATGACGGCTTCGGGGATACAGAATGTTACCATCTGGTCCATGCTGGACCAGATCAACTCCTGTCTGGACCACTTGGAGAAGAAGAACGACCACCTCCATGCCCTCCTCCAGGAGCTGCTTGAGTCCATCGGGCAGACAAGCCCTGAATTCCAGCGGCAGCTCGGGGAGGCTGCTAGTGATGCCGGTCCCTAGACTCTGGGAGCCCCAAACTGCCCCAACCCTGCCTCCCTGGGCTAGGCTCTGGCCTGGGCACTCACCATTTGGCTTAGATACCTTCTCAAGGGCTGGCCTACAGGTCCCCTGGGGGTGTGTCTGTCTGGGCCACCCTTCTGCTACTCCCTCTGGTGTGCCTGGGCCAGCCCCCAGCATCCCCTCCTGGGGTCAGGTGTGGCTCTGCAACCCACCCACCTTTGCCTGCCTGCCCCATTCCATGGCATTTCCCACTCTGCCTAGGCCTTGAGTGTCCACATCAAACAAATCTCTAATGAGAGAGAGAGAGAGAGAGAGAGAGAGAGAGACAAAGGAGGGAGGGAAGGAAGGAAGGAAGGAAGGAAGGAAGGAAGGAAGGAACAGAGGGAGGAAGGGGAAAAGAAAAAGGGGAAGGGAAGGGAACAGACAGGAAAGGAAGGGAAAGAAAGGAAAGGAAGGGAAAGGAAAGGAAAGGAGAAGGGAAAGGAAGGGAAAAAGGAAGGACAAAGTCTGCTTTCAGCAATATTATAGTTCTTTGGGTGATTATTTTCCTCTGCCATTGAATGTATCTTAGTAATTACATAAGAATTTTCACATACAGTGAAAATTCTGCTACCAGTCAAATGCAGTCAGAAGGATGTATGAACTAATTTACAGGCAGTTCCCATTTGCAGGTCCATATTGTAGCACCTTCACATCTGAGCAGTAAGGCCCAGGAGTATTCCATACCCCAGAAGCTCTTGCAACATGGAGTCCTGTGAGAGTATTAAATTTGCAGAAATCCTATTTTTTTAGGATTTTCTTAATTTTGATATGAAATGGATATACACACGCTTACAACTACTCAATATAGTTTTCAGTGTATAGCACCTTGCTTTCTGAAAGACTATATATGTAAATTCTTTGGCTAATCCCTAATGCCCTTAACACCCCCTGCTAATATACTAGCTACATGAAATACTAGCTACAGGAAATATTTCATTAAAAAGCAGTTTCATATCTACAGTGCCTTGAGGAGTTGTACCTTACATTACCCTTGACTAGTTTTTGTTGTTTTTGAAATCAAGAAAATGTTTATAAAGCCCTACAGAGGGGCGCCTGGGTGGCTCAGTCGGTTGAGTGTCCGACTTCAGCTCAGGTCATGATCTCACGGTGAGTTCGAGCCCCGCGACGGGCTCTGTGCTGACCGCTCGGAGCCAGGGGCCTGCTTCAGATTGTGTGTCTCCCTCTGTCTCTGCCCCTCCTGCTCATGCTCTGTCTCTGTCTCAAAAATAAATAATAACATTAAAAAAATATTTAAAAAGCTATACAGAGACCTGATTCAGTGAACTGATAATTTATTAAACAACACTCCTGAAGTTTAAGGGCCACGCCCAGAATATTTATTTTCTCCAGGGGCCTTACTGGTAGAGTTAGGCACATTAATAATAACAGAAGCATTTTTATGTTCTCTACACTTCAATAAAAATGATGCACCATTACTTAAATCCCATAGTTCTGCAAGACAGATAAATAGATAGTCAACACCAAACCTGGAAAGCAGTAATTTCCGTTCAACTGTTATTTTTCTCATGTTCTGTGGCTGCAAATTCTGACAGAAACGGACAATGCAGTTGCTAAAACGAGTATGAAAATGATAATGAGAATCAAGAAGTACAACACTGACAACTAATCAATTGCCAATAATTAAAACATTTTGGAACAAAGCACCATGAAAAGACAGTTTCTGTAATTACTAAAGCTGCATAGACAAAGAACACCGTGGCCAAGTAGGTGCCAGTTCTGCACCTGAAGCATTAGCAAGTCTTAAACCTCGACCCCGGGTGGTCAAACAAATGAGAAACCACCAGCAAGAGCTCCCCGCTGGCAAGGAATAGTAGTGTTCCCTAAAATCTCTTTGGGGAAATGAGGCAGAACATTTCTAGGTGCAATGAGACTTTTTAAAAGAACTTCATGCTTTTTTTTCCATACTCTGAAAGATTAAAAGCTACTCCCTGAGTTGTACATGAAAATGACTTTCCAGGGGTGCCCGGGTGGCTCAGCCGGTTAGGCGTCCGACTTCGACTCAGGTCATAACCTCACGGTACCTGGGTTCATTTGTCGGGCTCTGTGCTGACAGCTCAGAGCCTAGAGCCTGTTTCGGATTCTGTGTGTCCCCCTATCCCTGCCCCTCCCCAACTTGTGCTCTCTGTCAAAAATAAATAAGTAAATAAATAAATAAATAAGAAAATGGCTTTACACACCCAGCAAAGTTATCAGATCTGTTTAGGACTGTTTTTGTTTTTTTTTTTTTAATGGGATATGTTTCTTTTTCTCGGTGACATAATAAGACCTAAGGAAGGCTTCCCTGCCTAGAAATCTCTGAAGCTGTTTTACATTTAAAAAGTTTTCAATTGTGGTACTATACCCAACATAAAATTTACCAAGTATGTTTACGTGCACAATTCAGTACTGTTAACCGTGTGCACTTGTGCAAGCCATTCCCCGAGTTTTTTTATCTTGTAAAACTGAACGTGTATATTCACTGAAGTCTATACTCCTCATTTCTTTCCCCCCCACAGCCCCCGGCAACACCATTCTACTTTCTGCCTCTATGAATATAACTACTCTCAGTAGCTCATTAAGCAGAATCGTACAGTGTTTGTTTTCTTGGGACTAGTTTATTTCACTTTGCACAGTATCTTCAAGGTACATCCACAATGTAGCACATGTCAGCACTTCACTCCTTTTAAGGGCTGAGTAATAGCCCCTTGTATGTATATACCACATGTTGTGTATCCATTGATCTGTCAATGGGCCTTGGGTTGCTTTCACCTCTTGATTATTACGGGTAATGCTGCTATGAACATGAGTGTATGTTCTATCTCTTTGGCATTCTGCTTTCAATTCTTTTGGATTCATATGCCCAGAAGTAAAATTGGTGGTAATTCTATTTTTAATTTTTGGAGGAACTGTCATATTGTTAATCCATAGTGCTTGTACCATTTTTACATTCCCAACAACAGTGCACAAGTTTTCTAATGTCTTCGTATCCTTATCAATACTTGCTACTTTTTTATTTTTTTTTTTAGTCGTCATCTAAATGGATGTGGAATAGGGGCGCCTGGGTGGCTCAGTCGGTTGAGCGTCCGACTTTGGCTCAGGTCATGATCTCCCAGCTTGTGGGTAAGGGCCCCCGCATCGGCTCTGTGCTGACAGCTCGGAGCCTGGAGCCTGCTTCGGATTCTGTGTCTCCCTCTCTCTCTGCCCCTAACCCACTTGCATTCTGTCTCTGTCTCTGTCAAAAATAAATAAACATTGGGGTGCCTAGGTGGCTCAGTCAGTTAAGGGTCTGACTTCAGCTCAGGTCATGATCTCGCGGTCCGTGAGTTGGAGCCCCGCGTCGGGCTCTGTGCTGACAGCTCAGAGCCTGGAGCCTGCTTTGGATTCTGTCTCCCTGTCTCTCTTCCCCTCCCCTGCTCACGCTCTGTCTCTCTCTGTCTCAAAAATAAATAAACATCAAAAAAAATAAAAAAATAAATAAAATAAAAAAACATTAAAAAAAATTAAATGGATGTGGAATATTATGTCATTGTGGTTTTGACTTATATTTTCCTAATTAGTGATTTTGAGCATCTTGTTACATGCTTGCTGGTTTTAAAGCTTTTAAGTTGTAAAAACATGGCCAGTTTTTATATGGTCAACCATTTTGTCTCTAGATTTCCATTCATCGTGCTACTTGTTCAGCAGATTTTCTTTCTTTGGAAGCATTTTTAAGAAATCATACTTTGAAACATACATACATGTCTGCAACAAAAAGATATTTCAAACCTCTGTGCTTTTAACTGTAACCATCTTTTTTTGTTTTGTTTTTAGTTTTTTTTAATATTTATTTTTGAGGGAGAGAGAGAGAGAGAGACAGAGCACGAGCAGGGGAGGGGCAGCGAGAAAGGGAGACAGAATCTGAAGCAGGGTCCAGGCTCTGAGTTGTCAGCACAGAGCCTGAACGGGGGGTTCGAACCCACGGACCGTAAGATCATGACCTGGGCTGAAGCAGGACGCTTAACCAACTGAGCCACCTGGGCGCCCCCTGACTATGACCATCTTAACAAACATATTTTGTAAAAAATAAAGTTACAAATAATCTTAGCCTAATGGCTAGAAGCATGAGCAAAATTCTGTTCTCACACTTGGGTTGGTGGCTGTGTTAGTTTGCTAGCACGGCCATCACAAAGTTCTACTGAGTAGCTTAAACAACAGAAATGTATGTTCTCATGATTCTGGAGGCTAGAGGTCCAAGATCAAATTTTCATCAGGGGTGACTTCTTTGGAGGCCTCTTTCCTTGGCTTGTTGATGGCCTCTTCTCCCTGGTCTTCACACGGTCTTCCTTGTGTATATGTCTGTGTCCTAATCTCTTCTTATAAAGGCACGAGTCATATGGTGTTAAGGCACACCCTAATGACCTTTCTTAAGCTTAATTATCTTTTTAAAGACCCCATCTCCAAATACAGTCACATTCTAAGGACATGGGGCTGGGATTTCAAGGTATGAATTTAGAGGCGGACACAATTTCCCCCAAACTAGCTGTAGCAGATGAAGAGAAGATAAGGCACTTCTGTCAGAGCCCAGCTGAGAGTTCAGACTCCAGATCTAGCTGGGAAGAAAGCTGTGTGGCAAAGCCTGTTATGGAAAAGTAACAATATACTACCCAAAAGGTTATCAATGGCCTTCATAGCACTGAGGGGGGTTGTGTGTAGAGAATGAAGAGTCCCTAAGGTCAAGAAAAACAGAAAAACAGAATCTGTCTTCTTGGAGTGGCAATAAGATGACCCTCAAGAGAAGAAGGAGTCAGGCTCTTTTGTATTTCTTTTTTGTTTTTTTTTTCTTTTTTAATTTTACATCCAGTTTAGTTAGCATATGATCCAATAATGATTTCAGGAGTAGATTCCAGTGATTCACCCCCTATGTATAACACCCAGTGCTCATCCCCACAAGTGTCTTCCTTAATGCCCCTTACCCATTTAGCCCATCGATGGCTCAACCCATAAACCCTCCAGCGACCCTCAGTTTGTTCTCTACATGTAAGAGTCTCTTCTGTTTTGTCCCCCTCCCTGTTTTTATATTATTTCTGCTTCCCTTCCCTTATGTTCATCTGTTTTCTATCTTAAATTCCACATATGAGTGAAGTCATATGATGTTTGTCTTTCTCTGACTAATTTCATCCAGCACAATACCCTCTAGTTCCATCCACGTTGTTGCAAATGGCAAGATTTCACTCTTCTTGATTGCCAAGTAATACTCCATTGTATATAAATACCACATCTTCTTTATCCATTCATCTGTAGATAGACATTTGGGCTTTTCCCATATTTTGGGATGGTGCTGTGTGGGAAAACAGTTTCAAGAATTCCTTATACTTACATAAATGGGTTGAAAAAGCTTAAGGTGGAAAGCTGCCACCACAGGGTGAAAGTTCCCAAGGTTAGTTAGCAAGATATTGTAGTGGGATCATGAGTAACTTGTTACATCACCTGCAGGAAACTACTTTCCATCTGGCACCAATATACTTTTATCACTACTTCAAACTCCACTTGCCCTCCAGACCCTTTGCTCCTTACACACACAAGTTAATGATTACTATCTGATTGTTTTCTTCAGCACGTTCACCACATATGTAAGATCTTGAGAGCTTAACCAGTACAGAGATGCAACTCCTGTTCAGGGCTCTTGTCTTCTCCAAGACATTAGCTTCTCTCATTTTCATTTCTGCATCTGCTCTCTTACTGGACAAGAGAGAACTCCAGACTCAGAGTTTATATGAGACTCACAGCTGCCATAAACATTGGGGTGCTTGTGCCCCTTTGAAAGACACACATCTGTACCCCTTGGATAAATACCTAGGAGTGTAATTGTTGGGTCATAGGGTAGTTCTATTTTTAACTTTTTGAGGAACCTCCATAACTGTTTTCCAGAGTGGCTGCACCAGTTTGCATTCCCACCATCAGGGCAAAAGAGATCCTGTTTCTCCACATCCTCGCCAACATCTGTTGTTGCCTGAGTTGTAAATTTTAGCCATTCTGACAGGTGTGAGGTGGTATCTCATTGTGGTGTTGATTTGTATTTCCCTGATGATGAGTGATGTGGAGCATTTTTTCATGTGTCTGTCAGTCATCTAGATGTCTTCTTTGGAGAAGTGTCTATTCATGTTTTTTGCCCATTTCTTCACTGGATTATTTGTTTTTTGGGTGCTGAGTTTGATAAGTTCTTTATAGATTTTGGATATTAACCCTTTATCTGATATGTCATTTACAAATATCTTCCCCCATTCTATTGATTGCCTTTTAGTTTTGTTGATTGCTTCCTTCACTGAGCAGAAGTTTTAATCTTAATGAGGTCCCAATAGTTCATTTTTGCTTGTATTTCCCTTGCCTCTGGAAATGTGTGGAGTAAGAAGTTGCTGGGGCTGAGGTCAAAGACACTTTTGCCCGATTTCTCCTCTAGGATTTTACGTCTTACATTTAGGTCTTTCTGTCTTACATTTAGGTCTTTCACCCATTTTGAGTTTATTTTTGTGTATGGTGTAAGAAAGTGCTCCAGGTTCATTTTTCTGCATGTCGCTGTCCCGTTTTCCCAGTACCATTTGCTGAAGAGGCTGTCTTTATTCCATTGGATATTCTTTCCTGCTTTGTCAGATTAGTTGGCCATACATTTGTGGGTCCATATCTGGGTTCTCTATTCTGTTCCACTGATCTGAGTGTGTTGTTTTTGTGTCAGTACTATACTTTCTTGATGATACAGGTTTGTAATACATCTTGAAGTCTGGGATTGTGATGCCTCCAGCTTTGGTTTTCTTTTTCAGGATTACTTTGGCTATTTGGGGTCTTTTCTGGTTCCATACTCTTTTTTGTATTTCTATGGCTGTTGTTTCCTTCAACTACCAAGGACTGGCTCCTAGCCTGTTGTAGGCCCCTCTCATGGTTCTCTCTCTTCCTCAGCCTTGCATCTATACACTTTATTCTTTTTCTGTGTGTTTTACTTGGGCTGCTACCTTAGAAGGGAAGCCTTTTCCTACTTCCTTTGGGGAAGACATTAATATTTGTATTGAGGGTTAAGCTGCTCCTCAGGCAAAAACATAAATGCAACCCATTACCCAAGTAACAGAATTCTTCCTTGCATCTTGTTATACATGGAATCCATTTCAGTCTTATTAAAATAAAATCCTCCATGGATTAGCTTTCTGAGCAGGCAAAACCTGTTGGAAGTTGAATTTATTTAGAGAAATATATATCCTATACATAAATATTAGGAATAAATTTAACCAAAGAGGTGAAAGATCTCGACACCAAAATTGAAGAAGACACAAACAAATGGAAAGATAGTCCGTGCTCAAGAACTGGGAGAATTAATAATGTTAAAATGTCCATACTACCCAGAGCAATCTAATGATTCACTCCAATACCTCTCAGAATTCTAATGGCATCTTTTACAATCCTACAAAATTTGTGTGGAACCACTAAAGACTCCTAACAGCCAAAAGTAATCTTGAGAAAGCCAGAAGCAGCACATTTTCTAATTGCAACCTATACTACAAAGCTATAGCAATCAAAATAGTACGATATTGGCAAAAAACAGACACGAGGATCAACGGAACAGAACAGAGAGCCCAGGAGTAAACCCATGCATGTATGGTTAATGAATTTTTGATAGAGGAGCCAGGAATACACAGCAGGGATAGAACAGTCTCTTCAATAAATGATGCTGGGAAAACTGGATAGTCACATGCAAAAGAATGAAACTGGAGCACTACCCTACACAAAAATCAACTCAAAATGGATTAAAGACAAATGTAAGACCTGAAATCATAAGACTCCTAGAAGAAAACATAAGATAATCTCCTGGACACTGGGGTTGGCAATCATTTTTGGATTTGACACACAAAGCAAAGGTAACACAAGCAAAAATAAACAAGAGGAACTACATCAAACTAAAAAGCTTCTGTACAGCAAAGGAAACCATCCACAAAATGAAAAGGCAGCCTATGGAACAGAAGAAAATATTAGTAAGCCATATATCCGATAAGGAGTTAGTATACAAAATATATAAGGGACTCATCCAACTCAACAGCAAAAAGCAAACAAACCAAGCAACCAACAAACAAAAAACACCAAGCAAGTCAATTAAAAAGTAAGCAAAGAATTTGATTAAACATTTTCCCAAAGAAAATATACAAATGGCCAACAGGTACATGAAAAGATGCTCAACATTACTAGTCATTAGGGAAAGGCAAATCCAGACCACAATGAGATATCACCTCATACCTGTTAGAATGGCTATTACCAAAAAGACAAAAGGTAAGTATTGCTGAGGACATGGATAAAAGGAAACACTTTGCACTACTGGGTGGGGGGTGGGGGTGGGGAATGTAAATTGGTACAGCCACTGTGAAAAACCAGTACGGAGATCCCTCAAAAAATTAGTAATTGAACTACATTAGGATCCAGCAATCTCACTTCTTGGCACACATCCAAAAGAAATGAAAACAGGATATTGAAGAGATATCTGCACTCTCATGTTTGTTGTTCACAATAAGCAAAATATAGAAACAACGTAGGTGTCCATCAGTGAATGAATAAAGAATATATATATATATATATATATATATATATATATATATAGGATAGAACCACATATACACACATATATACATACACACACACACACATATATATGTGTGTATATATATATATATATATACACATATATATATATACATATATATACACATGTATATATATGTATATATATATGTAGGATAGAACCAGAAAAGACCCAAATAGCCAGAGGAGTGTTGAAAAAGAAAATCAAAGCCAGAGGCATCACAATCCCAGACTTCAAGATGTATTACAAAGCTGTAATCATTAAGACAGTAAGGTACTGGCACAAAAACAGACACACAGATCAATGGAACACAATACAGAACCCAGAAATGGACCCCCAAATCTATGGCCAACTAATCTCCGACAAAGGAGAAAAGAATATCCAATGGAAAAAAGATAGCCTCTTCAGAAAATGGGTTGGGAAAACTGGACAGTGACATGCAGACACATGAACCTGGACCAGTTTCTTACACCATACAGAAAAATACATTCAAAATGTATGAACGACCTAAATGTAAGACAGGAAACCATCAAGGTCCTACAGGAGAAAACAGGCAACAACCCCTTAGACCTTGGTCACAGCAACTTCTTACTCAGCATGTCTCCAGAGGCAAGGGAAATAAAAGCAAAAATGAACTACTGGGACTGCATCAAGATAAACAGCTTCTGCTCAGTGAAGGAAACAATCAACAAAACTAAAAGGCAACCAATGGAAAGGGAGAAGACATTTGCAAATGACATATTGAATAAAGGGTTAGTATCCCAAATCTATAAAGAACATATCAAACTCAATACCCAAAAAACAATAATCCGGTGAAGAAAGGGGCAGAGGACATGAATAGACACTATTCCAAAGAAGACACCCAGATGGCTCACAGACACATGAAAAGATACTCCACGTCACTCGTCATCAGGGAAATACAAATCAAATCCGTGATGAGATACCACCTCACATCTGTCAGAATGGCTAAAATTAACAACTCAGGAAACAACAGGTATTGGCCAGGATGTGGAGAAAGAGGAACCCTTTCCACTGCTGGTGGGAATGCAAACTGGTGCAGCCACTCTGGAAAACAGAATGGAAGTTCCTCCAGAAGTTAAAAATAGAATTACCCTGTGACCCAGCAGTTGTACCAGTAGGTATTTATCCAAAGAATACAAAAATGCTGATTGGAAGGGGCATATGCACCCCAATGTTTACAGCAGTGCTATCAACATAGCCAAAGTATGGAAAGAACCTAAATGTTCATCAACTGATGAATGAATAAAGAATATGTATATATATATATGTGTGTATATATATATATATATATATATATATATATATACACACACACACACACACACACACACACACACAATGGAATATTAGTCAGCGATCAAAAAGAATGAAATCTTGCCATTTGCAACAACATGGATGGAACTAGAGTGTATTATGCTAAGCAAAATAAGTCAATCAGAGAAAGACAAATATCATGATTTCACTCACATGTAAAACAAGAAACAAAACACATGAACATAGAAAGTAAAAATAAAAGATAAAATAAAAACAGAGAGGGAGACAAACCATAAGAGACTCTTAATTATAGAGAACTGAGGGTTGCTGGAGGGGAGGTGGGTGGTGGGATGGGCTAAATGGGTGATGGGTATTAAGGGCACTTGTTGGGATGAGCACTGGGTGTTATATGTAAGTGATGGATCACTAAATTCTACTCCTAAAACCATTACTACACTGTACCTTAACTGACATGAATCTAAATTAGGAAAAAACATATACATAAAGTACAGAGTATTATATAAAAGATAGAATATTATTCAGTCACAAGACAAAGGAAATCCTGCTCTTCACAGCACCATAAATGGAGAGGGCATTATGCTAAGTGAAACAAGACAAAGACAAATACTGCATGGTATCACTTATATGTGGAATCTAAAAAAGAAATCAAAGTTATAGAAACAGCAGAAAAGTGGCCCCAGTGCTAGGGCCTGGGAAATGAGGAAAATTTGTCAGTTATACATCCATAAGCTGAAAATATACGTATATTTAATGTATGTATGTATATCTGTGTGTGTGTGTGTGTGTGTAATTTAAAGGCATAGGTCAGGTTGATTCTTATTTCTAAAATTAAATATGTATTTTTTGCCTACTAGGCAATTGTGCATAAGAAGTCTAACATTCCATTTTGCCGAAATAAACAGAAGTGGAGGGATTACTGTGGGACACAAATAAATGGAAAGATAGTCCCTACTCATGAACGGAAAGAATTCATAGTGTTAAAATGTCCCTATACCCAAGCACTCTACAGATTCCACGCGGTCCCTAGCAAAATGGCAGTGCACACACACACACAGACACACACGTCTCCGACTGGCCTGAACTGACCAGGTGGAGATGAGTCACCGCTTATGTTTTATTTGGTTCCACCCCTTCCCACAGTCCTTCCGAAATTGTGTGCCAGGCTCTTAACCAGAGGACTGGAGACCTTAATCCCCTGCGGGCCAGTCCTAGCCAGCCTTGACGGGCCTGTCTCCCGACTCTCCACTCCTTGAGGCCTGTGAGCGTACTCCAGGGCCCCGTGACGCTTGAGTAAACCTCTACAACCAGCAGAAGGACTCCCGCTCCCCATGCCTGGCCTGTGGCCACAAATGTGGGAAGTTCCAACGACGGCTTTCATGTCCCCTTTCCTTTCCTTACTGCTTGTGGCGCAGTTTCAGTCCTCAAGGATATGTTTATCAGTGAGGATAACAATCCTAGTCTCATATTTAGACCAAAAAAGGCTAGTGAAGGGGTTCATCCGACTCAATGCAAGACCGGAGCTCTCTCCCCAGCCCTTGCTCCCCTCATTCTCCCAGGAGCAGGATCGGTCCTGGCCCTCTGGGCTCCCGCCCTCAGTGAGCTGCCTCTGGGGACTGAGGGCCCAGGGTGAGGTGGCTTTCACTGAACCACATCCTCACAGATGAGCTCTTCTTCCAACCTGGGGTCAGCACACCTTCCTTTACTGAAATTCTAGCCTGTGATTAGCAAAAGCAGTCCAAGGCAGCCATGGGGCTCGTGGGTGGCAGTGTCGCCATGGTAACACTTCCTCAGGCTGTCCGGCACCACACCGAATTTGGAGCCGGAAGTGGGAAACCCGTACTCAAGATGGTAGGTGTGAGAAAGAGCAGAGTGCAGGAGGCGGTGGGGGCCGGGCCAGCTCGGGAGCATCTCCTGGCCACACCATGGACAACACTGTCCCTGGCACATGTCTTCCTCCCTCAGGGGCTAAAAGGGGCACCACCTGTGCAGGCAGTTGGAGGAGGAGGGCAGTCTTGCACCCTGGGGAGTCATAGAAATGAGCTCCACAAGGAGGTGTCTGTCTGGATTAGAAATAGGGAAGTGGTCTTGCAAAAAGAAGAAAAAAAAAGAAAGAAGAAAAAAAGAAAAAAGAAATAGAGAAGTGGTCTGCAAAATGGACAGAAAATGTAACTTCTTGACAAACACATTTTGTGGAGTTTTTGGGTGGTCTGATTAGCCTATGAAACATGCCAATGCTTGATTCTGAGGCCCTGGTATCACAAGGAGGGAGAGAAGGAGGGAGGAAAGGAGAAAGGATTTTAAAAGGACATGTGAGGGGCACCTGGGTGGCTCAGTCGGTTAAGTGTCCCACTTCAGCTCAGGTCATGATCTTGCAGTTCCTGGGTTCAAGCCCTACATCGGGCTCTGTGCTGACAGCTCGGAGCCTGGAGCCTGCTTCGGATTCTGTGTCTCCCTCTCTCTTTGCCCTTCCCCCACTTATGCTATGTCCCTCTCTCTGTCTCTCACTCTGTCTTGAAAATGAGTAAACCAACAAAAAAAAGAACATCGATGTCCTTAAAAGGACATGCTATTCAGAACTGTGATCTCATAGTATGCACTGTAATTAAGGGAAGGAGTCTGAAACCCAGACCTGCTTTAAATCACATTTCCCCGACTTAATCTCCAGCTTTAGGCACTATCTACTATCTCTGCCAATTTCCTTCTTTATTAAACACTCACCTCAGAAAACCTTGTCTAGCCTTTACTTTCCCCTAGCTAGTAGGTAGTCTTTATGTAACTGACAGGTTAGGAGAAAGATCTTCATAGACATATATTAGCCTTGACTGAAACCTACTTTGAAGTAGAAGTGAGCAGTATTGTCTAGTCCCATGAGGCTGGTGTTACACAACGTCAACATTTTACTTAGTCATTAATGACATTACTGAGCACCTATTATCAGATGCAATGTTCTAGATTGTGAGAATGCACCAATGAATGAGACCAATCAGGTACCTGCTCTTGTGCAGTTAACATCCTTGTGGAGGAAAGAGTCAACTGACAAGTAACCAAATGAAAAACAGTATCAACAATGATGAGTGCTATGAAATGATTAAAACACATTTTAATGTTTATTTTGAGAGACAGAGAGGGCACACAAACAGGGGAGGGGCAGAGAGAGATGGAGACACAGAGAATCCCAAGCAAGCTCCACACTCCCAATGCAGAGCTGGATGTGGGGCTTGAACTCATGAACCATGTGATCATGACCTGAGCCAAAACCAAGAGCCAGTTGCTTAACCACCTGACCCACCCAGGCACCCTGAGTGCTATGAAATATTTTAGGGAGTGTCGTGATAGACAGTGATGTAGGGGTTACTGCATATTGGGTGACCAGGGAAGGCCCTTTGATGAGGTGATATTTGAACAGACCCTGAAAGACAGAAGCCCCAGATGCAAAGGCCTGCAGGCAGAAACGTGCTTGGGGTTTTGAAGGGCAAGAAAAGTAAGCCTGTGTAGATGGAGGTAATGAGACACCGTGGGGGACATCTGAGCAATCCTGATTGCTGTCTCCTTCTGTTACCCAGGACCCTAAAGAACCAGAGCTCATGAACAAACGTGGAGAGGTGGGGAGGGTGGGTAGAATGCAGCTCCAGGAGTGGCAGCAAAGCCAGGGAAGTGAAGAAGGAAGTACCCACCCAGGCAGGCGATCTGAGGGCAGCACAGAGCATCATGGAGCCTGGAGAATGCACATGGCACCTGAGTATTCTGCAGCAAGAGTCCAGGACGCTGGCCTCCAAGGAGAGCCTCCAATCCTCCCATCCTATGCTCCTGAATCCTGGCCTTCCTCTGCACTCAGAAGAGCGCTTAGACGTCACTTAAGCAGCATCTGTGGGTCCTAACCTGAGTTCAACTGCAATGGCAGAACCACTTTTGGTTGTGGGTTGTCTTTATTCCATTCTTTCTAGACAGTATTCTGTTCATAACATGGACAACACTGCCCATCTCTCTCTTCTCCCATTTTTTTCACTGGGTAGTATGAACACTCAATAGACAATGTTGGAATTTGTTTAAGAATCTTAAAACAGGAGTGCCTGGCTAGCTCACTTGGTGGAGTGTGCGACTCTTGAGCTCAGGGTAGTGAGTTTGAGCCCCACACTGGGTGTAGAGATTAGTTAAAAATAAAATCTTCAGGGATGCCTGGGTGGCTCAGTTGGTTAAGCATCCAACTCTTGACCTTGACTCAGGCCATGATTTCATGGCTTGTGGGTTGGAGTCCCAGGCCGGGCTCTGTGCTGACAGCATGGAGCCTGTTTGGGATTCTCCCTCTCCCTGTCTCTCTGCCCCTCCCTTGCTCATGCTCTCTCTCTAAAAATTAAATAATCCTAAAAAAAATAACACATTTAAAAAAAGAATTTTAAACTAGAAAAAAATTGAAAAGCACTTTCTATTTATTTTATTCTTAAAAAATATTTATTTTTGAGAGACAGACAGGCAGAGCAGGAGTGGGGGAGGACAGAGAGAGCAGGAGACACAGAATCCAGAGCAGGCTCCAGGCTCCAAACTGACAGCAGAAAGCCCAATGTGGGGCTCAAATTCACAAACTGTGAGATCATGACCTGAGCTGAAGTCAGATGCTTAACCAAGTCACCCAGGCGCCCCAAAAAGCACTTTCTTTTTAAAGAAAAAATGTAATACCTTCTCCTGGTTTCTTGACCTTAGGATATGTTAAAAGCAAAAGAAAGGAATCCAAATGACTTGAAACACTATCAGGATCAGTTCCTTTTAGTAAAAGTTGATTGAACTTCTAGTTTGTAGTGGGCACTGATTATACAGTAAGTTAATAACCAAAAGGGTGAGTGAGGCAAGACTATTGCATATAAAGAAAAGTCCATTTGGAAAAAAAGTTTATTTCCTTCTAACAAACAGCAGGATGTATGAGTCTAGAGCTTAGGAAAATATTGAGATAGAAAAATATTTCCCAGCCACAAATCCTACTGTAACTATTTAATTTTGTTTAATGTTTACCCATTTATTTTGAGAGAAAGTGAGTGAGCAGGAGAGGTAGAGTGAGGGAGAGAGAGAATCCCAAGCAGGGTCCGTGCTGTCAGGACAGAGCTGGACTTGGGGCTCAAACTCACAAACTGTGAGATCATGAGTCCAACCAAGAGTTGGACACTCAACCAACTAAGCACCCAGGCACCACACCAACTTTCTATTTAATTTTAAGTATCTTAAAGTCAATCTTCCTCCACAAATTAGGGAAGAAATACATATTCGACAAGAACTAGATGTTATGAGATTTCCACAGATTACAATCCACGCCAGGCCAATTGCCTACATGCAGGAATCCAGGTATGGCACCAGATACAAATGCTTTATTGATCTCAGTGTCAGTCCAGTTTAGGTCTTATTTTCCTCCCAGAAATTATCATGGTGGAAGGACTGACATCTGTTTTTCGTCTTCTTGATTTTAGCCATTCTGGCAGGTGTGATATCTCATTGTGGTTTTGACCTGCATTTTTGATGTTGAGTGATGTTGAGCACCTATTCATGTCTATTGGCCATCTGTAGGTCTTCTTTGGAAAAATGTCTATTAAGGTGCTCTGCTGATTTTTTAATTGAACTGTTTGTTTTCTTGGTGTTGAGTTGTAGAAGTTCTTCTTATGTTTTGGATATTAACCTCTTATCAGACGTATCATTTGCAAATATCTTCTCCTACTCAGTAGGTTGCCTTTTTGTTTTGTTGATGATTTCCTTCACCATGCAGAAGTGTGAGAGGATTTGACACTTTGAATGAGCTAATTAAAATGCAAAAGTGGAAAAGAGAGGAGTAGACTTTAAACAAAATAACGCGACCCCATGAAAATACCCAAAAGTCTTACATTTGACTGATGCATCCTACGGTCATTGCACATTAAGTAAATAAGTGAACATTACAAAATAAATAAGCAAATAAACTTGGACATGGAGTCCAAAGAAGAGCCGCAAAGTTGTACGTTACACGGCTCACTCTAGTAGAGTATGAAAATGAAATGCTGAGCTGCTACTTGAACTGTCTTGGCAGGTCTCAGTGGCAGAGACGCTGCATGGGATCAGGAGTCTTGTGGAATATGGCTGTTCCCACCGTTAAAATAGTTAAAATACTTACCACGAGGAAGGAGCAAAGATCAAAGATGGCTCACACACAGGTGCTAACAGCTGCAGAGACTTTGAAGGTGCACTTTGGCCAGATTAGCTCCCTGGGCAGAAGCTCTTCTCACCTTTTAAAGAAGTCCTTTCAGGACCAATTATCAGAGCTTTCCAACATCCATAATCCTAAATAGCAATAACTGCTTGGAGACTTATCGGGGACCTCAAACTGGAGAACACTAACAACACAGAAGGCTGGAGTCCCGTTTAGTAATGATGCATAAATCTCAGTCAATGAAACGGGAATGACAGTAAGAATTCACTAACAGTAACCAGCTCCAAGAATGATCAATACCTTCCAAGTGCACTGACTTCTGTACACTTAAATCTGAACATGTCCTGTGCTAAATCTACTATCATTTATGCACCATAACATGAAACTTGTAGTGCTTTAAGACAGTATTGGTGGGGACTGAAAAGTAATTTGAGCAAGGAGAAATTGCAATTCGAATATGGGTATCATAATGCTGAATAGTAAATGCTTACTAATTAAAATTGTCTTTGAAGTTATTGGCAATAAAATTTTAATAACTGTACAATATTAATATTGGATCAAATTAATTTGCTAATGAAGTTAGTATACTGAGTGACCTTATGTGAAAAAAATGTAAAAAGTTTAGTTGCAAAATATATTTATGGGAGCAAATATTTTAAGATTTTAAGAAAAAGTATGACGTTGAAGAGAAGAAAAGGTGTCTGATGGATGATTGAGTTTAACTCATTAAACTCATTCTAAAAGCTTTCCTTTAACTACTACAAGTGATGACAGTATCATCTACAGATTATGCCGGAGTCTCCCAGAGAAGTGAATTCTAAAAATGGCCTACTTAATATTAAGAACAAAAACTAGGAATCCTAGTTGTATAACCCAGCCACAGAGGATGGCAAAATTAAATGTGAGCTTTGAGATGAAAAAGTACGACCCCAAGAGTGTGAATGACTTATCAGTGGTCAAACAGGGAATCATGCTGAGTAGGGTCTTGAAAACAAATCCTCAGCCAGGTGCTAGTAAACCTTCAGTGGTGCCAGACTGTCTGCAATAAATTAAATCATTCCATCTCCTCTCCATTTGGAGAAAGAGTGTCTGCTTGACAAACGGTTAGGTGAAAGCCTCACTCTCAGGATGGAAATCAGCTTAGCTCCTCTGCCAAGGTGCAGAGTTGTTTTTATGAGAACTTGCAAAGTTCATACAAAGCAGGACAAGAGATTTTTACCTTTGTTCATGAAGCTTTTCTTTATTCCATTACTTTTTAGTCTTACATAGAAAGAATATTTTGGGGAGCAGTATGCACACTTATATTTAAAAAGCATTATGATCAATGTGATCTAGATTTGAAAGTTCTTAGTTAAGATTTCACATTTATTTTTAGATTCTTTTGTAGTAGGTTATCAATAAACAAACAAAAACAATGATACACTCATATCTAGGTACATGTGGTCAGTTTGAGTGGATGAAAGATATTCATTAATAAGTTCATCCATCACCATATTTAAAAAAAATAAAACCATCCTCCCTTTAAAATTTTCGAAGTTTTGTTTTAAAAGTATGATAATATCTGGGAAGAGTCCTGACACCTTAGTTATATACTAAATGTTTTATTTCAGATTTTTACAGTTAGTAGCTTTCTGGGAAATTAGTTAGCTCATAGTGCATCTCAGTGTTTGTGATAGGAATCACATTATAATATTTTTACTCGTAACTTGTGACATTTTTTACTTCAACCGTATATCAAGTGTAGCACAGCGAGGGACAGATGTTTAAAGTAACTACACAGCGCAGCATGTGTTCACATACATCTTTCAATTTTTTTTTAATGTTTATGTATTATTGAGAGACAAAGAGAGAGCGTAAGCAGGGGAGGGTCAGAGAGAGAGGGAGACACAGAATCCGAAGCAGGTTCCAGGCTCCGAGCTGTCAGCACAGAGCCCCGTGCGGGGCTCGAACCCATGTACCGTGAGATCATGACTTGAGCCGAAGTCGGACGCTTAACCAACTGAGCCCCCCAGGCGCCGCAACATTCATCTTTAAAATTGTCTTGGTTCGCAATTGGCATAAAATTTCTCTATGGATATATAAAAATAACATTATTCAACTTCAAAATACTGCATAACTTATGATTCTAAAAGCATACTGGAGACTAAAATAGAAAATCTAAACCAGCAGAAATGCATGGACTGTATGGAGCAAGCGATATTCCAGAGAGCACTTCTTGAGGCAGCAATGAGACACCTACTGCTCTCCTTTCAGTGGATGGCACCTCTCCTGTGATTCCCTCTCTGTGCTCCCCTCTTTCTGTCTCCACTGTTGGGTGAATTGCTGATGCTGCCAAATGAGTTCCAAGATTAATTTATCTGAATGCATGTTTAGCCATGACATTCTAAATTTTTAAAAATTTCAAAGTAGACGTTTTCAACGGACATGCAAAAATACAAACTGAAAAGGCAACACAAATCCTGAACATGACAGAAGATCAAGAATTATTTGTAGGGGCGCCTGGGTGGCTCAGTCCGTCAAGCGTCTGACTTCCCCTCAGGTCATGATCTCATCATTTATGGATTCGAGCCCCACGTCAGGCTCTGTGCTGACAGCTCAGAGCTTGGAGCCTGCTTCAGATTCTGTGTCCCCCTCCCTCTGTCTCTGCCCCTCCCCTGCTTGCATTCTCTCTCTCAAAAAAACAAAAAAAAAATTAAAAACATTTTTTAAAAATTAAAAAACCATTAATTGTAAATATTTAAACTATTTTCAGTATCAGGGTTAGAAAGATTCTTTAAGATTCTGTACCAAGTCCAATGTGTGGGTATTTTCCCCGTACCACCAAAAATGGGGTGTTCTTTGTGTAAATACTCAAGTCACTTCTGAAACAGAAATGTTACTTGGAAACTGTCAGATCCTACGGGTTAAGGGCTCTGTCCCACAAGACTGCTCCTCCCCCCAATTTCAGATGTCAATCACAACTTGGAGTCCCTCTCCCTGTCCCAGAGATCAAGGGCTGGAACTGAAAGTTTCAACCCTCTAATCAAGTTGGTTCCCTTGGCAACCAGCTCCCCCAATTTAGGGGATTTCCAAAAGTCACCTCATGAACATAAACTCAGTGGTGGTTAAAAGGGATGTTACAAATACCAAGACAACAAAAACTCCAAAGTGATCTCAGAGACTGAGGACAAGAGACCAAATATTATAGCAAAAGATACTCCCATTGTTTTCTACTTAGGAAATTCCAAGGATTTTTGGACTCAGTACCAGAATTGGGGACAAAGACCAAATATGTGTTTATTGTAAGTCACAATAAGCATAGCCACTCCCTGGTCTCCAGGGAGGGAAGAGGGGCTGGAGGTTGAATGCATCACCAATGGTCAATGACTTAATTATCTAAGCCTCCACATAAACCCAAAAGGTTGGGGTTTGAGGAGCTTTTAGCTTTATCAACAGGTGGAGGTTCAGGGTGAGTGGCAAGCTCAAAGAGGACACTCTTCCACTCTTCTCCATGTCTTGCCCTACACATTTCTTCCAACTGGCAGTATACATCCTTTTGTAATAAACTGGCAATCTAGTATGTTAAATGCTTCCCTGAGTTTTATGAGCCACTCTAGCAAATTAATCAACCCTCAGTAGGCCACTGGAACTTCTGATCTATAGCCCAATTGGCCAGAAGCACAGGTAGCAATCTGGACTTGCAATTGGCATCTGAGGTGTGTGGGCAGGTGGTCTTGTGGGACTGAGTCTTTAATCTGTGGGATCTGATGCTTCTCCAGGTGGACACTGTCAGAAGTGACTTGGATTATAGGACACCCGGCTGACATTAGAGAACTATTTAATGGTGTGGGGCAAACACTCATACACACAAAAACAAACAAAAAGTCACCACAAATCCCAAATACGACATCCCAAATATTTAAAGCTATTTTCAAATAATTTTAGGATTAGAAAGATCCTTCCATTTAAAACACCTACTGCTTAACTTTCCTTCATGTCACCTTCATAGGCTTGAAAAACTTCTAAAATAATGGGAATTTACTATCCAATGCACCCGACTTCCCTTATATAAAATAGCTCTTTGCCTCATAATATCTTTCCTGGTAATAGTTCTACAAGAGTTTTGATATTTTCCTATATATGGTTTTGCTATGTGTTCTCTGAGCAAACTGGGTATTATTTCTTGTTAAATTTGTTTGTGGTACACACACACAGTTTGGAAAAATCTGGATCCTTTTAAAGTGGATGTATTAATTGAAGTGAGGAGCAAAATGAAGGAATTCATGCAGAAATGATAAAAGGATTTTTGAAAGTTCACTATATTAATTATACTTTGTTAATATATAAGTATGTATTATATTAACAGTCTATGCTGTATCGTTGGATATGTGTCATTGTCTAAATATAAACTAAGTAAGTTAACTATATGTTGTTATGTGTACTTATTTGTTTAAAGTGGAGACACTTTAGGTCCGGATTCAGCCACCACATGCATAGGGAATGCAGAGCTTTGTTTCTATGGCTGCTTTCAAATATGTGCCATAGTTAACAGTAATGTCTTAAAAAGTAACTCAAATAACCTGATGGAGACATCCAAATTCCCGGTGGCAGAGTGTATTTCACATCAATTTTTTTATTGAAGTATAACTGACATACAGTATCCTATTAGCCTCTTATGTCCATCATGGTGATCCAGTATTTTTGTATTTTACAAATGATCCCCACATTGGTCTAGTTCCCAACTCTCACCATACAAACTTAGTCAATATTATTGACTATATTCCCTATGCTGTACAATATATCTCCAGGACTTATTTTATAACTGGAAATAAGTACTTTTCATCCCCATCACCTACTTCATGCATTCCCCCAACCCGCCCTCCTCTCTGGCAACTGTCAGTTTGTTTCCTGTATCTATGAGTTGGTTTGTTTCATTTTGTTGGCTTGTTTTTAGATTTCACATACAAGTGAAATCATATGGTGTTTGTTTTTGTCTGACTCATTTTACTTAGCATAATACCTTCTAGGCCCATCCATGTTGTCACAAATAGCAAGATTTCATCCTTTTTTATGGTTAAATAAAAATTATATATGTATATATAATATACACTATTTTATATATATATGCATATATATATACACACATATGTATATATACGTACATGTATGTATATATATGTGTGTATATATATACATATACACATATATATATATGTATAATATATACCATAGTTTATTTATTCATCAGTGGCTTGCTTTCATATCTTGGCTACTGTAAACAATGTTGCAATAAACATAGGGAGCATGTATCTCCTTGAATTGGTGTTTTTCTTTTCTTTGCATAAATACTCAAAAGCAGAATTGCTGGACTGCATGGTAGTTCAATTTTTAATTTTTTGAGGACCCTCCATACCGCTTTCCACAGTGGCTGCACCAATTTGCATCCCCACCCACAGTGTACAAGCATTCTCCTTTCTCTATATCCTCACTAACAATGGCTGTCTTTTTGATAACAGCTAATCTGACAGGTGTAACGTGGTACCTCATTGTGGTTTTGATTTGCACTTTTCTGATTAGTGATGCAGAGCATCTTTTCATGTGTTTGTTGGCCATCTGTATGTCTTCTTTGGAAAAAGGCCTATTCAGGTCTTCTGCATTTTTTTTTAAGATTATTCATTTTTTTTATTGTGAGGTTTTATATATTTTGGCTATTAACCCCTTATAAAATACATAATTTGCAAATATCTCTTCCCATTCAATAGGTTGCCTTTTTTTTTTGACAGTTTCCTTTGCTGTACAAAAGCTTTTTGTGTGATGTAATCCCCCCCCCCCTTTTTTTTGAGAGACAGGCCATGAGTGGGGGAGGGGCAGGGAGAGAAGGAGACACAGAATCCAAATCATGCTCCAGGCTCTGAGCTGTCAGTGCAGAGCCTGACATGGGGCTCGAACTTGTGAACTGCAAGATCATGACCTGAGCTGAAGTCAGCCGCTTAACCGACTGAGCCAACACCCAGGCGCCCCCATCCCGTCTTTTTTTAGATTTTGTTAGTCTTGTCTGTGGAGACTGGTTCCTCCCCCTCGCCCCAAGATATGTGTATATATTTATTTATACATTTATAAATATAGCTAAGACTGATGTCAAAGAGCTTACTGCCTATGTTTTCTTCTAGTTTTATGGTTTCAGGTCTTACATTCAAATATAATACATTTTGAGTCTATTTTTGTATATAAGAGAGTGGCCCAATTTCATTCTTTTATATGTAACTCTCCAGATTTCTCAACATCATTTATTGAAGAAACTGTCTTTTCCCCATTTTATGTTCTTGCCTGCTCTGTCATAGATTGACTATATCTGCATGGGTTTGTTTCTGGGCTCTCTATTCCATTTCATACACCCATGTGTCTATTTTCATGTCAGTGCCATATTGTTTTGATTACCACAGCTTTGTTGTACAGTTTAAAACCAGGGCACATGATATCTCCAGTTTTGTTCATCTTTCCCAAGATTACTTTGGCTATTCTGGGTCTTTTATGGTTCCATACAAATTTTAGGATCCTTTGTTCTACTTCTGTGGAAAATGCCATAGGGATTTTGATGGGGATTGCATTGAATCTTTAAATTTGCATAGTATGGACTTTTTAGTAATACTCTTTCAACCCATGAACACAACATCTTCTATTTGTGTGATCTTTCATTTTTCTCACCAATGTCTTACAGTTTTCAGAGTACTTGTCTTTCATCCCCTTGATTAAATTTATTCCCAGGTATTTTACTCTTTTTGGTGAAAATGTGAGTGGGACTTCTTTCTTAATTTCTCTTTCTGGCAGCTCATTATTGGTGTATGAAAACACAACTGATTTGTGTATGTTAATTTTGTATCCTGAGGCCTTACTACATTCTTTTACTTTAATAGTTTTTTTGGTGCAGCTTTAGGGTTTTCTATATATAGTCTCTGTCATTTACAAATAGTAGTTTTCTTTCTTCTTTCCTTATTTGGATATGTTTTACTTATTTTTCTTGCCTAATTGCCGTGGCTAGGTCTTCCAATATGTTGAATAAAAGTGGTGAGTGTGGGCATCCTTGTCTTGCTCCTGATGTTAGAAAAATAGCTTTCAGCCTTTTACTGTTGATTACAATGTTAGCTGTGGGCATGTCATATATGGTTTTTATTATGTTGAGGTACATTCCTTCTATATCCATTTTGTTGAGAGTTTTATCATAGACATTGAATTTAGTCAAATAAATGCTTTTTCTGCCTGTGTTGAGATAATCATAGGATTTTTATCCTTTGTCTTGTTAATGGGGTGTACACATTGACTGATTTATGGATGTTGAACCATGCTTGCAACCCCGGAAGAAATCCCACTTGATTGTGGTGTAGGATCCTTTCAATGTTTTGTTGAATTTAGTTTGCTAATATTTTGTTTAGGATTTTGGCATCTATCTATATAAGGAACATTGGCTTATAAATTGTATGTGTGTGTGTGTGTGTGTGTGTGTGTGGTGTTTTGTCTGGTTTGGGATCAAGTTGGGTGCTGGCCTTGTAGAAGGAGTTTGGAAGCACTTCTTCCTCTTTAACATTTTGGAATAATTTGGGAGGATAGGTACTGACTTTCTTTAAATGTTTGGTAGAATTCACCTACAAAACCACCCTGGACTTTTGTTTTTGGGGAGTTTTTAAATTACTGATTCAATTTCATTACTTATCATTGGTCTATGTAGATTTTCCACTTCTCCATGATTCAATCTTGAAAGGTTGTGTGTTTCTAGAAATTAATCCATTTCTTGTAGGTTTTCCAGTTTGTTGGCTTACAATTGTTATAATCCTTTGCATTTTTGTGGTACCAACTGTAACTTCTCTTTCTGATTTTATTTGGATCCTCTTTCCTTTTTTCTTGATGAGTCTGGCTAGAGGTGTATCAGTTTTGTTTATCTCTTCAAAGAACCAGCTTCTAGTTTCATTGATTTTTTCCTATTATATCTTTAGTCTCAGTTTCATTTATTTCTGCTCTGACACTTACCATTTCCTTCCTTCTAACCTTAGGTTTGCCTGTTCTTTTCTAATTCCTTTATGTGTCAAATTAGATTGTTTATTTGGGATTTTCTCTTTTTCAATTTTTTTAAAGCTTATTTATTTCTGAGAGAGATGGAGACAGAATGTGAGTGGGTTAGGGGCAGAGAGAGAGACACACACAGAATCTGAAGCAGGCTCCAGGCTCTGAGTTGTCAGCATAGAGCCCAATGCGAGGCTCGAACTCACGGACTGTGAGATCATGACCTGAGCCGGAGTCAGATGCTCAACTGAATGGTCATCCAGGTGCCCCTGGGATTTTGTTTCTTAAGGTAAGTCTATATCACTATGAACTACCCTCTTACAACTGCTTTTGCTATGTCCCATACATTTTGAAAAGTTATGTTCCATTTTTATTTGTCTCAAAAATTTTTTAAATTTCCTGTTTTCTTCATTGATCCACTAGTTGTTTAGTACTGTGTTTAGTATCGTGTGGCTTAGTGTCCATGTGTTTGTGTCTTTTCCAGTTTTCTTCATGTAACTGATTTCCAGTTTCATACCACTGTGGTCTGAAAAGATGCTTGATATGATTTCAATCTTGTATTTGCTGAGGCTTCTTTTGTGGCCTGATACGTGATCTATCCTCAAGAATGTTCCATGTACACTTCACAACAATGTATATTCTGCTGGTTTGGGATGGAATGTTCTGTACATATCAATTAAATCCATCTAGTCTAACGTGTTAAGGCCAATAGTTCCTTATTGGTTTTATATCTAGATGATTTACCCATTGATGTAAGTGGGAAACTGAAGTCCCCTACTATTTGTATGCTGTCAGTTTCTCCCCTTGTGTCTGTCTTATTTGTTTTATAGGTTTAGGCCTTCCTATTTTGGGTGCGTAAAATATTTACGAATGTTATATTCTCTTCGATTGACCCCTTTATCATTGCATGATGTCCTTCTTTGTCTTTTGTTACAGTCTTTGTTTTAAAGTCTATTTTGTCTGATATGAGTATTGCTACTCCAGCTTTCCCTTTATTACCATTTGCACGGAATACCTTTTTCCATCCTTCCACTTTGACTCTGTGCATGTCCTTACATGTGAAGTGAGTCTCTTGTAGGCAGTAGACTCGTTTTTCTATCCATTTAGCCACTCTATGTCTTTTGACTGGAATATTTGGTCCATTTACATTTAAAATAATCACTCATAGATATGTACCATTTTGTTAATTGTTTTTGTTAACTGCTGACATTTTGTTAACTATTTTGGGTTGTTTTGTGACATCAATTTTAATTTAAGAACACCTCATAACTGAGTTCTTTCTCTAAAGGTTGATAAAACACTTAATGTTTCCAGGAGAATATTATATTCAATTTAAAATTCACTCTTAAATTTACCTAAGTACCAACACAAGATTAGAGGGACATCAAGGTTACTCTTAAGGTTATTTTTAAATATATAGTGAAACTGTGGTTTGGCGAAGTCAGATGACTTACCCAAGGCCATACAACTCAGTGGGATATTCCATACAAAACCTCTGTTTACAAGTTTTGTTTAAGGAAAGATGCTTGACCTTAACATAGTACAAAATGTTACTAGTTTTGTTCTATGGTAATGAAGTAAAAGTACATGAGCCTGCTGCCATATCTCTACCCACTTTGGCTAAGTTTTAGTAAGCGATTCACAAAACTCACAGCAATTATACACTAACATTTAAAATATGACTTGAATAACTTTATAAAACATTATTATGAGCAAACCATAGTACCATCTGTATAAACAAATGAGATTTTCTTGCAAGAGTTTTGTCTTCATCAAGGCTGAGTATGAATAAAGCCATGAGATGTCCCAAGACCCAAGGGAAGAAATTAGCAGCAATGTAAACTGGTTCTCTTTTTATTACTTAGGGAGGAGGGAAAAGTTTTACTCTTCTATTGATATAGCAGAATGGTTAAGAACAAAGTATTAAAGTTTTTCCTTCCATCCCAGGCATAAACATTAACTGAAAACACCTATGTTGCACGAGACAGCCTGTGCCCTGACCACCCAGAATTTATATTCTACCACAGGCATAAAAGAGGTCTACACTGAATGGTACTGGCTCCACACTAGTGCAAGTCTACATTTCACTGAGCTTCAGCTTTCCTACAAGTCTAATGAAATTAGTATTAGTTCCTCAGTTACATGGAGAGGTGCAGTTTTGATCATAAAAAGAGATAATGCATGAAAAGTGGATAATACAAAGTTAGAAACATGGTAAGCTAGCAATTAAGATGAGCTACTATTATAGATTTTCTTTTAAGGACCATCTTATGGGAAGGGTTCGTATTTTTTTTTTTTCCCTCAACCAGGCTAGATGATCTTTTAAAACGACATTTTATATTTGATTTTCCTCTTTGTAATAACAGCATAGTGTTAAATCTGAAGTAGGCACCAAATAATCAGTGATTAGCTCACTGACCAACTGGCTTAATGAATGAGTGGCTATTATAGTAGTCAATATTTTGCTTTTCATCTTTGCACTCTTTTGAGACTTTTCATTGGTGAGTTTAATAGCCACATTGTGTACTAAAACATAATCTCTTCCAAAAAGATACTGTACTCCTTTAGTATCTAATTGACACAATATCTCTAAAAAGTAAAATTTTTAAAAATATAGAATGATGCAAAGATCACAGGCAATATGAAAAAAAAGATAAATTGGACTTCATCAAAATTTAAACTTTTGTACATCTAAAGACACTATCAACAAAATGAAAGGCAACCCACAGAATAGGAGAAAATATTTTCAAATTATATACCTGACAAAGGATTGATATTTGTGATACATAAATAACTATAACTCAACAACAACAAAAAGCAACCTGGTTAAAAATGGGCAAAGCGTTTGAACAGACATCTCTCCAAAGAAGACACACACACGGCCAATAAGCACATGAAAAGATGCTCATCATCACTAATCATTAGGGAGATGGAAATCAAAACCACATCCCAATTCACACTAAGCTACCATAAAAAAATAAAAACAGCAACAAATGTTGACAACGACATGGAGAAATAGGAATTGTTGTGCATTGCTGGGAGGGATGTAAAATGATGCAGATGCTGTAGAAAACTGTATGGCAGTTCCTTAGGTAAAGTTTTGTTGGGGAAAAAAAATTAAACACAGAATTACTATTACAATCCAATAATTCCACTTCTGAGAAAATAGAACTCAGAACTCACAGAACTGTGGCTGGAAACAGGGACTCAAACAGACTTTTTTTTTTGTATATCCATGTTGAAATAGCATTTATCATAGTAGCCAAAGTGTAGAAATCACCCAAATATCTATCGATGGGTATACAAACTGTGGTGTGTGAGTAAATAAATAAATAAATAAATAAATAAATGGATTCAGCCTTAAAGAGGAAGGCAATTCTGGTACACGCTAAACATGAATTGCCACACGCTAAACATGAATGAACCTTGGAAACATTATGCTCAGTGAAATAAGCCAAAAGGACAAATGTTATATGATTCTACTTACATGAGGTATGTAGTCAAATTCACAGAGGAAAAAAAAAAAATAGAATGTTGGTCCCCAAGGTTTAGGGGAAGGGGGAATAAGGAGTTCTTGTTTTCCCATAAAATTCAGTTTGGGATGATGACAGATTTCGAGAGATGGACAGTAGTGATAGTTGCACAACACTATGAATGTACTTAATTGCACAGAACTGTACACGTAAAAATGGTTGAAACAGAAAACTTGTTATGTACATTTTACCGTAACTAAAAAATTAAAGTTAAAAATAAGACAAATGTCCAGAAAAATTCTTTTGAATATTAAAATAACAGTGATTAAAATAATGAAAATGAGTTCTTATGTAATATCAGTGTATTAATGATTATGGAGGAGTTCTAAAAATTTTTGACACAATTATCTGAATAGACTACTCATTTCTTTAAAAAATTCATTTCTTTAATTTCTAAATACTTTAGCCATTTCAAAACACATTATTCTATATATTAAAGTAGAAATATTTCTTATGGCCATTCACTAACCTGTTTGCAAAGTCTACGTACTTTTTCTGTTACAAAGGTCCTTCTTCTACTTAAACCAAATGTCTCACATTGCAATTTAATCTCATGTCTTCTTTTTCAATGTCTAGTGGATTTGTTGTATTTGCTTTATTAAAGATGATTCAATATCCCCAATTAAAAAAGATGTGGCAATTCAGCTATCTTTAAGGAAGCAATTTTCATCTGAAATTTGCACAAACTTTCATTTCCTTCGCAGGGCAAGAGACAATGATTGGAACAGAGCCAAAGTGAATTCCTGAGACTGAAGCTTTTCCATCACGGAGCTCTGGCTGCATTGCAGTCACGGTGGTTTAGGTAAATCCCTGTGATGTTACCAAAACAAGGACCATCTGCTCCCAGGCCACACTCCCATCCTGCTAGAGAGCTGTGTTTCTTGGCTGCATTTAATTAAGGCAGAGGCTTATTAGCTTTCTGTGACCAATCTGTTTTATGTTTAATTATAACTTGCTTTCTTAATGTGCTATGTACTTTAGGAATAAAAGATTAAGGATAGCAAAGTTGTGAAATTTAAATACACATATTTTTCTAACTTTTCCTTTTGGAATGTTCGATTGCAAAGTATGTATAATAGAAGCGATTCAGTACTTCCAGAACAGTTTCCTTCTGATCAAATATTTGCATTATCTGGAAACTAAAATAAATATTCAATGCAGAACTGGAGGTCAAGCCTTTTCCACTCTTATCTAATTCCTCATTCTCCCAAGTTAACTACATTATGCTAAAACTGAAAAAAGAAAATGCATAAGGAAATTAGTATCTTGTTTGGGTAATTTCATATTTTGATTCATGAACGGGAATAGAAAACACTTCACAAACCTATCTTTAAGCAAGGAGATAATTCTGTTAATACATGAGTTATCAGTATCTGTTTTCCTCAGTGAAAGTCATACCGACCTTCATTGTTTTTAATTCAATAAAAATTGACCTAAGAAATTAGAAATAACTAGCCAAAATTTGTGAAAAACGAGCTCGTAGTTCTGACGGACGTGGAACCGCATCTTTGTTGCCTGGCTTCAACTTTACCAAGTTTGTGCAGTATGCTGCATGGTGTTCGGTGCCTGTGGTTTGAACAGAACTTCGCACATTAGGAAGAGACAGACACACAGGCAGAGACTAGCTGGGACAGGGCTGGCCGCTCCCCAGCCTTGTCACCTTGGATGTCAGCTCTACTGCATGGTGCTACATCTGCAAGAAAGGACAGTTATTTTTGTCACACGTAGGGAAGTTATGTTGGCTACAGGCGGGGGACGGTTGGATCACAGAATTAACTGAGAACTACTACAACTTAATCTCCTGTGCATCCAGACACGGTGCAAGGCACTGGGGGTCACAAAATACACAGGCGAGTCAGGGCACTCCTTACAGCTCCCCAGGAGGTTTCAAATCTGTGGTCCTGGGCCATGAGGCTTGCCCTGAGCTCACCTCTCCCCAGAAGTCCCTCATCTCCTATACTAGGGCTTCCGCAGCCCACTGGGCTCCATGCTCTACCCTGCAAGTGCTTCTCCCTCAGGACATTTGCACTGCTGTTTCCTGGGCTAAGAGACTCACCTGCAGATACTATCCTCACTTCACTCAGGGCTCTGCTCAAATACCACCTCTGCCCTCAGGCCTTCCAGGCAACAACTATGCTTTTGTAGACTTCTTGTTCCAACACAGGGTACCCCCGAGCCAGTCTGTTTATCTCCATAATACATATTCCTACCTGATGTACCATAAACCTGTTTGTTCACTGATTTATTGTTTGTCTCTCCCACAAGAATATGAGCTTCGTGAGGGCAGGGACTTTGTTTTGTTCGACGTTGTGTTCCCACGGATTGAGAACAGTGTCTAAAATGTAGAAGATAAGTAAATAATTGTTTGGGGAAATAAGTGCATGAATGAAGGCATAATTCCTGGGGGAGAGAGACAAATAGGTCAAAACATTTGGAGCAACACTTCTGGGCGGGGGGCCAGAGAAAAGACGCCCCAGACAAGTGATATCTGAGAGGGATCTTAAAGAGAGATGTGCCAGGCAGCAAAGGAGGAAAAAGAGCATTATATTGCAGGAGGGCAAACACAGGAAGGCACAGAGTTACGACACTATTAGGTTCAAGGAAAGGTGGAACATTAGGTTTCACACACCACGTGGTTTCAAGTGGAGAAATTACAGCACTATTACAGCCGGCACCTAATTCAACACAGGAAGTCAGACTCCTGGCACACTCGGCTGGGTAATTTGAGTAGCGTTAACAGACTAGTCACAAAGGTGGATCAGGGTTTAAAGATACCAAAAAGGGCTCACGTCACTCCCCGGGAACCCTTTGCCAAGCCTAGGCCTGAAGTGGAAACAGAAGACAGGCCAGACCCAGAGAGGGCAATGAGGAGGGACGCGACCCACCCTGGGATCTGCCAGAGGCCACGGAGGAAAGGTGTGCCTCGACCTCCCCTTCCCCCAGCCTCCTATCACCTTCAGGGCCTCCCACTAGCTGAATCTAACTGGAAGCCTAAGGTGGGAGGCTTTTGTTGATGTGGTCCATAGGGCAGGACAGAGAAAATTCCGAGGGACCATGAGAAGATACCCACCACAGGAGAACTCTCTGTAGTGGTAAAAACTCTTCATAGAGCACCTCGAGATGGATGGTGAAACCCCAAATTTATGACCCGACAACCAAAAATGTTCATCATTTTATTTATTTTTTTTCATATTTTTTTTTAACGTTTATTTATTTTTGAGACAGAGAGAGACAGAGCACGAACGGGGGAGGGGCAGAGAGAGAGGGAGACACAGAATCTGAAACAGGCTCCAGGCTCTGAGCCATCAGCCCAGAGCCCGACGCGGGGCTCGAACTCACGGACCGCGAGATCGCGACCGGAGCTGAAGTCGGACGCCCAACCCACTGAGCCCCCCAGGCGCCCCGAACGTTCATCATTTTAGTGCCCGCACAGGCAGCAATGAGAGAAGTTTGTTTTGCTTCAGAGGAGGAGGAGAGAATGTGAGGAGAAAGAAGGGCAAGGGAGAGAACTCTTGTGTCTGCTGTATACAACGTAGCTTCCCCCCAAGGACCACAGATCTTCAGCAGCCTGCATATTCCTGAGTAGATCCATCGTTTTTGTGAGATTATCTTTGTGTGTGTGTGTGTGTGTGTGTGTGTATGTGAGATCTCATAAAGGAACTAGGTTTCACACATGGGACAACCCACCAGCCCTTGCAGAAACACAACTAAAGAGGCAGAACAGGCCCTCAAGTTCCCATAAATCTTTTAGGGCTATTAGTTTTCCACAGGCTACAAAATTGCCAAGGTTTGTCCAATTCTACCTAGATCTTTTGGTTCCAAAGAGTTGTAACTTTAGTTGTAGCTTACAATTATTAAGAAGTGTGGATTTTTTTTTTTTTTTCCTCCAAGCAATGGTCTAAATATGGAGGAATTTATGTAGGAGGTTGTCATGGTGGGTTTGTGGAAGGTGGGCAGAGTGTCCACTTAAAAGAGGTTGTAAAAATAGGTTAGGCAAGAAAGACAATGCCCCCACCTATGACAAAGCCTCTGAGAATGTTCTGGGCTCTTGGAAAAATGTATGGCTCTACACTTAGGCCATGAATATCATCCTTATTAAATCACTCAGGGCCCGAGTTCACATATACTTAGTCCTTAAAATGTTTCACTTAACATCCGCCCTTTGTTCAACTGCCACTAATCACTTCCCGTGTGCACTTTCTGAGGGGTTTTTCTTTCACTCCTTGGGTTTCTTTTAGATAGAGGTCATAATTTCTCTTTTCTCCCCCATGCAATGTAACACTGTGGTTCCTCTAGAGCTCCTGTCTTTCATACACACTCCTTACCATCTGGTATTTTCATGAATTAATCATTCTAACCAGCAAATGATGGTTTCACCTTACTAGTACGGAAGGAAATTTAAAGTCCCTGTTATGTTATATTGGAAGACAGAAAGGTGATGTCCTTAAACACTAAATGACATTTCTTCCCTTTAGGAAAAAAAATATTTCAGGAAAACAAATGCTGACCGAACATGGTAAATTTGAGCATTCGGAAAAGCCAGAGCTCTCATAATACCATCAACATAACCCAAAGTCACTGTATATAAGCACCTACTGTCCCACATGCTTATCTGAAAAGGCATGACTTCAAAGGAATGTCGAAATTTAAAAGACCATTGTCCTTGGTAGAGACACTAATTTCCTAGAATTCAATGGTCCTGTTTCCTGTAATTTTCATCTTTGGGAAAACCATGGTTTCCGTGATATGTGACATTTATTAATGACACTGTTTTTAAAAGTTGTTTGAAAGTCATCTAACATGAGCCATTTTCTAACACATACACACGAATAAAGTTATATATTGAGCCGCAGATAAAATCCATCCACACTCTTACATGTATCAACTCAAAAATGAGTAAACAGGTAAAACATACTTTCATGTACTTTAATGTACCCTATGGCTATAAGCAGAAGTTATTTTAATAGACTGATCTACCATCGATTTTTAAAAATTTTGATAGAGCCGGCTACAACCTTGCTGAACTTTGCTTCGTGGTGCAGTGCAGAAGCACCGAAGAAAATCCCTACGTACAAAGCTTTCCCCGTGGCATACGCGCCACGCTCACACCCAAATGGTATTATTGTTTGGAATACACGCTCTTGGATTGCTTGAACCACTCAACTGCTTCTTAGTAGTTTACAAAACAGAAAAAGAATTAAGGACTCTAATGTGATATTAAAGGTTAGGTCAGAAATGTTAAATACAGGAAACTGCTATTCAAAGAACATGCATTTTGCATGTGAGAATCCAGAATAATGGTTACTAGGTTCTTTATTCTCATTCCGTCTAAAATTCTAAAAAATGCAAAACATCAGGTAGCTTATTCAATGCCAGCGTACCTCAAAAGTTATGAATTCGTACTTTAATAATGGACTGTAACTGTTGCTCCAAGGGTGATTCTCAAAACACCCACATCAGGATTATCTAAGATGTGAATCAAAAATGCCATTTCCCGAATGTGCCACAAGACACTTGAGTACTCCTGAAGCCCACAGCGTGGGCTCTACTGCCGTGGGAAAAGAGGTCTCCTTAACGTCTGCATATCTGGCCTTGATAACCTGCCTCAAGGAACAGGTGGCACCCCTTTCAGTCTCGTAAGATACGGTTCAAAACAGAAAGAGAAGGAAAACAGGAGATGTTCTTTGATCTTTACATCTTGCTCTAGAGTTTCTGTGTGCTTGAAACTTTGTTCTGTTTTTGTTACAACACAGACCCGTTCTTCCCTCAGTGCTGTGGACTAAGAAGTCGGAGTTGTGATTTAGTGCTACTGTTGGTATCAAGGAGGGCCGAGTGTCTCCTTGCCAGGGGCAAGGCAGCCTTTACCAAGCTCGGCTGTGGGTTTACTTAACAAGCTGATTATGTGGCTCTCGTCATGTGCTAGCCAATGTTCTGAGTGCTTTACCAGTAGTGTTGACTTACACAAACCTCTAGATAAGCCTATCAGGTAGGTGTTACTGTTATCCCCTTGACCCATTATGAATGAACGCTTTTTTTTTTGTCACCCCTCTTGAGAGCCTCGTGTCTCAAGTTCTCGGAACTTTGAAACGCACCACCAAAAAACAAAACACAACAAAAAACTTTGCGAAAGTAGAAAATGGAGAAATTGGTGCCTAAAATGTATTTCCTTGAAGTGTTCCTGGGCATGGAAAATCAGACTACTGAAAAGTTCTTCTGCTGGGGGTCCTACTTAGAGCTCTGGTATAAATTTGGGACATACCAAAGGGAAAGAGATGTCACCCCTGAAACTCCGGGTGCTGCCTGAGACCTTGCCCGTCCAAACACTTAGGTGGAAGTCCCCTCCTCCCTACGGCCTGGCCAAGCTGCATTCAAGGAGGCTCCCAGTCCCCTCTGCAGCCCCAATGACAGGCAAACATCAGCTAAGGCAATACGTTAATCTTTAATAAAAGAGCCAATATTTTGCAATGTGGTCATCCACAGAAGCTGCGCTTCACGTTTACAATGGTAAACTACAATCACGGTGTTAAATATTTCTCTAAATTGTTCCGAGGCATGAGAACCGGACTTCAAACTGGCAAAGGGAGAACAGGGCACAACTCACGTCAAAGTCCCTCTCAGGAGAACACAGCTTCAAGCAGCCAAACTTGTGGTGTCTGTCCACTCCAGGTGGATCTGGAAGGGCGTATCTGAAAATTAAACGTGTGTCAGACTTTTTCTTTTAACTCCCTGTAATCTCCACATTTCATAGAGAAGGGGAGGACTATGGAAAGGAATCAACATCTCCTAATGGTCGATTATATGATGCATTCACCTCCTTTTTTAGTGACTCGGGCAATTAAAAAAGAGCAGTCAGTAGAGTTTCTCATATCAGCTAATATATATTACATTTTAAGTGATGTGACATTGTTTATGATCCCCAAATGATAAAACATCGGGCCTAAAATTAATTTTTCTAGGTGTATTAGTCAGGATTCTCTAGAAAAAAAGAACCAATAAAAACATATGCATGTATCTCTCTATAAACACACACACACACACACACACACACACACACACACACACACACAGTCTTTAACACATCTACAAACATGTCTGTGTGTCTGCCTGCCTATTTATCTATCAGAAGAGGGAGAGAGATTTATTTTTTTGTATAAAATCTTGGGTTTTTATTTTTTTTATTATATGAAATTTGTCAAATTAGTTTCCATACAACACCCAGTGCTCATCCCAAAAGATGCCCTCTTCAATGCCCATCACCTACCCTCCCCTCCCTCCCACCCCCCCATCAACCCTCAGTTTGTGTTCAGTTTTTAAGAGTCTCT